>NC_045755.1:14987370-14998456 GCF_008692095.1 Etheostoma spectabile | reverse complement strand
CTGCAGGGTAAATCCAGACAGCTAGCTGGACTATCTATCCAATCTAAGATTTCTGTTGCATGACTAAAACAACCTTTGAACATACAAGTATAGTACAAGTTCCTTCCCAAGGCTATTTTGAAGTGGCGCCAGGGCTCCGTCCGGTGCTTAGAAAAGCCCAAGACGATTGTGATTGGTTTAAGGAAATGCCAATAAACCAGGTCCCATTTTTCTCCCATTCCGGAATGCTGTGTGGACCAACCAGCGAGACCTTCTTCTGCACCCCTGCGGAGGAAGGTCCGGCAATGTAAGACCATATGTTCCCCAGCATGTGCCTCCTAATATGTGGATTAAAGGAGAATTCTGGCCAATTTTTATGTTAATCTTGATCGCTATAAATATGCGAGTACTTTTGATTAAAAAAAAACGAACTGAGTCGGTGCAGGCTAAACTACTAAAAAGGCAGTTAATGGGGAAACTCGGAGTTCTTGTCCAATCTTGACCAGCAGCTGTCCTATCTCCCCATACCTCATAAACAGGATGTGATTGGCCTGCTCGGCAGGTATACTAGTATATTACAGGATGTACCCTCACGTACAGGTGTGCTGGAGCATGACATTAATGTGGGTAATGCTGCCCCCATTAAACAGCATGCATACCGCTGTCCGCTTGCTAAAAGGGAGGCCATGAGGAAAGAGGTTAGCTACTTGGTAGAGAATGGTCTTGCCAAGCCTAGCTGTAGTCCATGGAGTTCTCCCTGCTTGTTGGCGCCTAAACCCGATGGCAGTCCTCGCTTCTGTACAGATTTTCGTAAAGTGAACGCTGTTACTGTATCGGATTCTTTTCCTTTGCCCCTTATGGATGATTGTGTAGACAGGGTTGGGCCAGCTGTGTGTATAACAAAGCTTGATCTTCTCAAAGGATACTGGCAGGTTCCTTTGACACGGCGGGCCTCTGAGATCTCGGCTTTTGTCACTCCTGATGCTTTTATGCAGTATACGGTGATGCCGTTTGGCATGAAAAACGCCCCTGCCACTTTTCAGCGCCTTATGCAACATGTGTTAGGGGATGTACCTAACTGCAGTGTGTATCTGGACGACGTGGTGGTCTACTCCAGTGAGTGGGGTAGTCACATGTCCAGTCTGGAAACTGTTTGCCAACGGTTGGCGGACGCCTCCCTTACTCTTAACTTGGCTAAGTGTGAGTTCGGTAAGGCCACTGTCACTTACCTTGGTAAGCAGGTTGGCCAGGGTCAGGTTCGGCCTGTGGATGCTAAGGTAGCCGCGGTTATCTCTCTACCAGTGCCTAGCACTAGGCGTGAGCTAAGGCGTTTCCTTGGGATGACAGGTTACTATCGCTGTTTCTGTAAGAACTTTTCGGTAGTGGTTGCTCCTCTGACCAGGTTGTGTGGTTCCGTTCGTGTGGAATGATGAGTGCAGCCATGCTTACTCTGCTAAGTCTCCCTCTGTAGTGCTCCAGTGCTGGCTGCTCCTGACCTGGTTCGACCTTTTCAGCTTGAGGTGGATGCCAGTGCCACGGGAGCTGGTGCTGTGCTGTTGCAGGAAGGTGATGGGGACGTGTGTCATCCTGTCTGTTTCTTTTCCACCAAGTTCAAGCGTCATCAGTTGAACTACTCAACCATTGAGAAGGAGACCCTGGCGATGCTCCTTGCCCTACAGCACTTTAATGTTTATGTAGGATGCAGTCCGTTTGCTGTCACTGTTTACACTGACCATAACCCCCTTGTCTTTCTGGCCCAGATGTATAACAGCAATCAGCGTCTGATGCGCTGGGCACTTATGGCCCAGGGTTACAACATCTGCATCAAACACAAGAAGGGTGCAGATAACATTGTCGCTGACGCACTGTCCCGTGGGTGAGACTGGGTTTTGGGGGTCTTAAGTGTGTTTTAACGGATTAGGGTGTATTTTGTGATGATGCTCCAGGGGTGTGAAGAGGGGGGGGTTCTCTCTTATGGGAGGGGGTGTCACGTGCCGTGTTGTGTGTGTGTGTGATACTCTGCAGGTGTGTGTGTGATTCTCTGCAGGTGTGCTGCTGTGGGTCGCGCAGCTGAGGCGGGTCAGCTGATTGGTGCCCGAAGGGAGAGAAGGAGCGGCTGTGTGAACTGCTCAGACGGTCTTCCAAGGAGAGGGGAGGCGGCTGTGTGGGAGCTGTTCAGAGCTAGGCCTTGCTACCCATGTGCCAGTCGCCGTCATATATATAGCCTGTGGTTGCCTGTTGTGGTGTGGACACAAATAAATCTGCCGTATTTAACCGATTGCTTTTCGCCCCGCCCTAGGCTACTTTGCTACTTCGGGTCGTAACAGTGCCTTTGTGCCTCTTAACAGACACACAATGCAATTAATATGTCTGTACAACATGAACAGGGCCCTTAGGTAACATCAAGATGCGTTTTCAATTCACACATTGTTTTAATTCACCTACCCTGTCTTGTTCTTGCTGGTGGGTAGCTTGCTTGCCTGGTTAGCTGCTAGAACTAGCTGCTAGCTGTTAGCTGATATTGGTAAGTGTGTTCAGCCAGGGGTCGCAGTGGGTCCGATATGTTGAAATCACCCACCCACAGCTTATAGACTACTGATGATTGCTCATTGAAACCTACACTCTCAAATTTCAATTTGACAGTTTTCTTGACTGCCATTACGGACAATGATATCCCCATGGTGGCTGGACCCCCACCCCCCTTTTTGGCAGGTCAATATAACTCGTCAGTGCCTCCCAAAACTGTTCCAATTCACCGTTGCAACAATAAAACTGATCACAGCTATGCTTAATGGAAAAAATCCTGGTAGAGGATACGAAAACTACTTGGATAAGGTCAAGAAACAATTGTGGTCATGGTTAAAAGAAACCAATGTTGACTGTTGGTAGGAAACAGGACACAAACAGCGTTTCGTTGACCCATCCACTCACCTCTCGCTGTAAACTTAGTGACTCGAAAGCAATGTCACACTTTTTTCTCCTTTGTTCTCGACAGAAAAGAATCCTAAATCATACGGCAGCTAGAGGACTTTGTAATTTCGACGTAAACATATGATCTTGTGAGGAATATTTTTCATTTGGTGTTCAGAGCATTAAAACTATGTAATGTGAAAAATAACATCATTATTGCTTCTTTCCATGAACACATTTTCATTGAAGAAATGATGAAAAAAGTGTTATCAAACAATGGATATCTCAGAACCTGTTAAACCAAAACCCCTGAATTCACAAGGGACGAGAACACACAACTTTTCCTCCAACGTTTGACTTTTTATCATCTCATTATCAACAGTTCAGTACACTCATGGACGTTTCAGGCTCTGCCTTCCTCACTATGTGTCTTTTAGCTGTAGAACCCAGAAGGATTTCAAAGAGACAAAGAGACTTAATATATGAAGGCAATAACTAGTTTATGTGTTAAACCAAAACCATCTGTATGGCTTGATACCATAAAGGTATTTGAGAAGAGTTTATGGAAATTGACCCTTTAACACCATGTATGTATACAAATATGTACCAGTGTTAACGCATCCTTTTAGTTTTTGTAATTTTACATGTAATTTTTTTATCATATATAGTACAACTGTGCTGTGATGTGAGCCAGTGGACTGGGGAGAGGTCTGGGTCTCTGAAGCGTGACACAGAGGGTCAAACCTTGCTGGTCTGCACGATTTTGATAACGCTCTATTGCACATCTGCACTAATATAGCATTCATCTCTATCCCAATTATCCCACTTATCTAAATAACAAAAAACGTTTCAGGCAAATGAACACATTGCTCATCTAAAGCTTTAGCACAATAAAGGGCTGCAGGGTTTATTCTTGAGTGTCACCAATAATGACATATTCATGTAGCCTATGCTACACCCCTAGCAGAGGTTTTGATGCTTTGTCCACCAATCCACTAATGCCATCACTTCACTTAATTACCCTCAATTAAGACACTATAAAAGAATTGCAAAGAATTGCTAATGAACTAATTTGGAGACGTGAAAACATTCAAAAAGAGATCCTGGATTGAGGGCAATTAACCCCAGGCATCATAGATAAGCTACTTTACGTCCTTATGCAATCTCATTATATAGAGAGAAAATGTGAGCCCAAAGTGTAAATTCACTCTAAAATACTAGACAGCTCAATCAATATTTGGAGATCAGCAGGTGCTTTGCTGAGTATAAAAAGGTGCAAAACCTTGTGGATTCAGATACTTATTCTTCACATGTTCCCACATGGAACTAATGAGAAATGCCATTTGGAAAATTTGTCCATTTACAAATAAAATCTGCCTTACTCTCTTTGACTTTATCCACAGATTTTGTCTCTCATTTGATACAAGTGATTTAATTGGATTCACCTTCCATGGCCTAAGTGAAAGGTGAGTTCATGGCTAAACTGTTCAATTCAAACAGAGTGTGACCTACGTACACCACAAACAGTAGAGCTAAACAGAAAAAACGTACATACTGTAAGTGAAAAGGTTCTTGTGGCTAACGCGTTGGCAAACGATTCACACTTGACTCTTTCCTCCACCTGATGAATGTAAAGTAAGTAAATCCTCAACCTTCTTTTAGCTCTATTTTTATCTTCATCAACTCCTGGGGGAAATATGTAGCATTTTAGTTAGACTGCTAGATGTTTGGATTTTTTTACTAGCAAGGTGCTAGCTTTGCCAATTGGTGCTGGGCAGATAGTGTTTTTAATCAGATCTTTTGCTGAGATCACTGCATGCCGTGGTTATAAATGGAATTCAGTCAGGAACATAGATTGCAACAAATGGAAATACAGTTAAGCTTGGCGCTGATAGCTCCGCTCTTGATAATGTTCCCTGGACCAGCTAAGCAGCATGCAAAGCTGAAACAGGGAGCATGATGCAGCAACCCCCCCTGGGCAAAAAAAGAGTGAGCCAAAAGAAAGACATTGGAAACCATTTTAAACTTCTGACTCTGAACTAGTGAGGTGGAGGCAAAACATTGCCAGCAGCAGCAGTGAGTAAAGCAGCGTCGGTGTAGCAGGGATCAGTGAGGATGGAGTCACATTTAAAAGAGCTGCCTTGATGTGAGAATGGCTGTGATTGGTGTGTGTCTGAGATGATAATTCAATCAGCGGGCACACGACAAAAAAAGCAAAAAAAACATAAATGTAGCTAAAAAAGCTCTGTGGAGCCAACGGACGCTGCAGAGCTTGATGGTAATGCTTTGTGGGTACGAGTGACACCTATTTAACACAAAAAAACTCCTCAAAAAAGAGAATTACAGAGAATGTTCATCCATTGTGTGTCCACCCGTGGGTTTGGATAATGCTGAAGCGGTGGAATTGCCATGCTAATGGCACTGTCTGCCAAATACAAAGACTAATTGCTCAGCAAAACATAGAGAGCAGCACGCAGGTCACCAGACTCTTGTGAAACATACTTCAAAACGCTGATGCATACAGAACAGTCCCTTCACTTGTTATTGCGCCAAACTGTAAACAAGAGTACAAGGAAAATTAGCATGTACAGGTGGGAACGAAAATACCGGGAAGGAGCAACAACATCAAGTTTTTGAAAACAAACTCCCATGATACAAAAAAATGAAGACATTGTCTTTCTGCGCTGTTTCGTGAGCGAGTAATTATCCTGCATATCAAATTGCTGTGACGGTTGTTGGGTCTGTTTCCCATCCTCTATTGATTTGTGTATATTGTGTTTCTTCTGCTGCCGGCTTTCTCTTCTGCTTCTGTCTTTTGTTCTGGTGGTCCTGAGAGGATTTTGTGGGCCCAGCTTGTCCGTGACTTGCCAAATCTGATTAAAACAAACTGGTTCTACTCCAAGTCATTTACCTGGTGTCATGAGACATCCTAGGTTTTGGGTCACCACTAGAATGATTTGTTTATTCTTTTTATGGTAGAATAATTGAAGAGTTACATGTTGTTTGAGGTGAAATGTCAAGGCAGCTGGGAAACACAGGAGCAGGATATTTTGGTTAGAGAATGGAAACCCAACCCAAGCCTCGGACAGATATTTAGAAATGATGGGCTTGGTCACATCAGCGCGATAAGAGAACTTCTTTTGTGAATTTTTTGCAATTTTGATCTGCTTAAACCAATTTTGGTAGGCTTATGTTAATTTAATTCCAATTGGCTATATGATTGGGCCTCTTGTGCGCGCCTGTGTTAATGTGCGCTTGTTGACCCTTGTGCACTGATGCTCTCATGTGTCCTTCCTTCAGTTGCTTAATAAAAGCTTTCCACTCAAACAAACGTACATGTGTCATTAGTATGAGGAAAAAAATGAGATTCTAACTGTGTCGGGCTCGGATTGGGTTCGGTTACTGCTCTGTTGGACGCGGGTCGGGCTTGGACAGAAAAAAGCGTCCCGATCCATCCTCTGATTCTGGTTCCTTGTTCAGAATCATTTGAGAATATCAGAACCCAGTTGAACCTCCATTATTTAATTTGGATAACTGGTTCTATATTTACATTTGTAAGCAGGTTGTACATTTAACTATGTCACTTTAATTCTTAATATTTTAATTTTTACCTTAATTCCAAATGCAAAACTTCAACATTTATTTTCTCACATTTTTTAAGATCATTGTCACCTTCTTTATAGTTTTTTTTATGAAGTGATCAAAGGATGAACCTTCATACATCTACTCCGTCCTCCCCAGCTTGGAGAGTTCCAGAAGACTTTACAAATAAAATCCACTGTAGAGAGTGGATTTAAGACACCAAGAGGATTATTACATCCTTCTGTTTAATAAAGTGACACTTAGGGTTTTTTAGCATTGTGTGACAGGCCAATAATCGAAGAGCACTCTGTAAACACTGGGCCTACTATCAACAGAGAGCACTTGAAGTAGCTAAACAAAGACAATGGTGATAAACGGACGCTGAGCAGGATGTTAACTTGAACTACTTGGTGAGGAGGAATAAATATTATGATGGCCGACTAGCTAAAGTTAGAAGGAGTAACACAACTTGGCCACTAGTTTCGCATTGCTAGACCTTCCTCCACAGCTCTGTGAAGGAAGGTCTAGTGCTAGTCCGCACATAAATTAAAACGTGCTCTGGTTTCTTGGCATTTCTTTGTCTTCATCGGCTGGTGCCTCTGCAAAATAGCCTAGGGAAGGAACTGCTTTGAGTTGAACATAGGGACGTAGGGAGGCAAGCTCTGGCATTAGATGGCTGTTGAGTGTGTGATAAGAGTTTTACTCAAAGAAAAGATAAATATAATTTGATTGTCAGTTCTAGCTCGGAGGATTTTTCCTGAATTGACCAGAGTTTAGAATGCCAACACAAAGAAAGCAGAAGGTGAGGGACATCCGTCCCAAAATATGGGACATCCAGTGGAACCTCCGGCGGCACGGGAACAATCCACTAAATGAAACACTGTCGATATAAAGGCTATTACTTGGCCACCAAAACAAGCTGAATCTAGTGAATGCGACCAGTTGCACCTTTACTTTCTTCAATAAATTAAGCTAGTACTTAACTGTACTGATTGTAGATTTAATATACTTTTACTTGCGTATTATGTTATTTAATTTAACCTGTAGAATCAATCTCTAGGATTGGTTCGCAGGAGATCTGGCATCACCATGGTACATGAATAAGAAAGTAGGAGAGACAGCTGATGTTTCAGTTTAAGCTATGTATTGTTGCTGTGCACACATTTAGAGCAATGGGAGACAATGAGGCTTGTCGCTTATGTTTTTTCAATGTTTTTTTTTTATCTGAATCGCAGGGACAGAAGAACCTTAGATGTTGCTCCAGACAGAACAAAAGTAGACCACTGATTAGGAGTGAGTAAAGTCAGGTGAGAGTAGACCATTGATTAGGAGTGAGTGAAATCAGGTGAGAATGGGCGGCTCCATGCCAAGGAAGTAGGCTGAGGGTTACTGCATAGTAGGCCTCGATTCTACATAACCTTTATCAGCCTTAATTTAGTAGAATAAAAAGCTAGCCATCCTATATATGGTCAACCAAAAAGCTGCAACATCAACCAAAATAAATGCAAAACCTCCTGAACAGGACTGTAACACTGCCACCCTATATAAAATGGCTGTGAAAACTTTAATAGGAATGTTGATAAAGCAAGTCAACAAGCACAAGTTAGTGCAAAAAAGGTGAGATTTAACAACAAAACATTTACTAAAATTTTACAAAACTTAAATAAAGCCTCATCTAACTGGAAGCTCCCACCTGCCCAGGTAAGTATAGATGAGCTAAACTGAGAGCAAGCAGTATTTAAAAAAAAAAAAAAGAACCAAAAAGTGTTAGATTTCACAGTTACTGCTGACAAATGTGATAAGATGTAATTTCCTGCAGAACATCTTATCTATCTACTTGCATCCTGAAGGCCCTGAAAACCCACACAGAAACAAAAATACTTGTAATACGTCCCTGAAAAAATCCCAGCACTCTGAAGAATAGTAAAAGGTTGTATATATGTTGCATATTACATTTCCCATTGTTTTGATACAAAAGCCCGCTTTATTTTCCTTTTCAGTTTTTGCAGGTGCTTCTGCTTCTTCTTCTCCTTAGACAAAACCCGACCATGTTGCATTGTGGTACACGGGAGTAATATGTAGGGTACATCAAGGTTGTATCTCATTCTGCATTCTTCCGTCAGTACACTGCTAATGTGCACTAACCACTTACTGCCGTAGTGCCCACTTTCAATGGTTAGTATTGTCCCAAAAGGAACACTTTCAAACAAATCCAGAAAAAACAGACAGAATCAGCTGCATGGCTTCTTTCTCGCTTAAAATGTTTTCAGAAACATGTTTTGCCGAACTATTTTTGTTAAAAAACAAGATTGTCTTCCAACCGAGCCTCCATTATGGTCGTTTTTTAAATCCGGGAGCAGCCAGACCCACGTGTCGTGTTCATCCAATCAGCTGCCGGTCAAGGGCTGCCAACGTCCCTGGTCCCTCCCCCTTCCGCTTGTAGTCAAGATGGCGCCTGTTTAGGGTCCATCGTTCCACACTGAACTTTTTGACTGTTTTTTAGGGGGTCATCCAGGTACTTTGAGTGCACTGACTTTTTGCGTTAGCTACACTTAAATATACTTAAAACTAAGTGTTTGAATTGTGCAAGTAGGCGGTTTGAGACACAGCCAGTATGTACACTCAACTTAATGTATTACATATTACATATTTTGGGCTTCATTTAATAAATATAACTTGTAGTAGTACACAATAACATGTGTATTGTTTTGATTACAACATTGGGAATTACTTTACATTGCCTATTTACGTCTATTTATTTCTATTTCTCACTGTTAATCGTGTGTGTGTGGGTGTGTGATGTCAAAAACTAACTGGGAGTACAACAATCTGGTACGAGTTCACAGGTAGTAAGTTATGGGTTTGAGTGCCGTTCTAGGGCACTTTCACTGGTAGAAGATTGTGGAAACACGGGTCACGGGTTGCCTGGAACCGGCCCACCTTCAACCTGAGCCGAGGTATAATCAACCAGAATAACTGAAATCACTTGTTTGGGTGTTCACAGTTTAACAGAACCTCCATGCTAAGAGGAAGTGCGGGGGGGGGGTAATAAGAATTCCCACCTGTTTGCGACATCCCTGACTGAGCAGCTGATTTACCGCAACATCCCAGACAGAACTAAAGCCCCCCGAAAGCATTTGCTTATAAAAAATAAAAGATTTTTTATTGAAAAAAGTGGTCTTATGTCTTTCCAAGGAAATGGCAGCAAACATTTCCTCTCAATACAGTTAAAATACAGTTTTTTCTAGTAACTCATATTCTTTCAAGACAAATTATGTCCAAATGTATGTGTTTTACTTTAAGAACCAAATTCATTGTGTTTTAAAAAGTTGTCCGATGCATTTGAAGGTGTTCCGTGAAACACTGTCTTTAGCTTTATCCTTTTTTGTGGTTTGCGTGATTGACCCAGTCAATGAAACCAAATTCCAGATGTTAGACAGGTTCAGAAAACCCTTGGAGAAGTATGCAGTACACAGAGGCTTGGGATCACACATGATGAGATAATACAGCAACAGATTTAGACAGGCTTTTTTACCCTGACATGAGAACAGAAACTTTTATTACAGATCTGAAAGGTGAAAGAAAGGGAGTACACCACAGACTTGACAGCTCTCTGCGGCCATGAAAGAAAAATACATTAACAGTCAATTTTACACATGCACTTTGATGTATTTATAGGATGGCACAACTCTTTGTTCGCCGTGTCTCTTACTTTAGCAAAAGTGAGTCCATTAAACACTGTGATGTTCCTCAACTAATTGCGCTGCACTCAAGCCCGCCTTTGAGGCTGTCCTGTTGATCAGCATGAGACAGCATGCATGTGCAGCGCTTGATCCCCTTATGGACATTTAGGTGGCTGTTTACACTAATATGAGCAGCATGTGTCCATGTACTGAGTCATGTGTATTGTGAATAAGAATAACTACGGTGGGTGTTTTGACCCAGCCTGTTCGGATTCAGTAATGAGAACAACAGACACATCCTATTGTGGTGCCTACATTGCCTTATATGGAGCATTTACATGAGCCATTAACACATTCTCTCAAAGTTGAAATATGTAAAACTGTGTCTGACATCTGTCACTACTTGAGAACCACCTCTCTTCTGCATCTTATTTAGTTTTTATCTTCTTCTCAGAACCTTTCTACTTTATATGCAACCTCAGCGTACCAATTTATACTTCTCAGTTGCTACAAGAGCCACATTGTTAAATAATTCAAGCACAGCATGTATGTGTTTCTCAAACGACTGCAAACTTGATACATTTTAATTGACACCTAAGGTTCAGGATAGCGCCATTAAAAACTGTGCGTAATGGCTTTATTTTCCACCCCGATTTTGAAAACACATAAAACACTTAATGGTAATGGATTTGTAAATCTGGGGAGAGGGCATTGTGAGATTGAGGAGGGAGGAGAGGCAGAGGAGGCTGATTTTTCTTCTTCTTGTAGGTGTACATTGGCGTTACCTGTCCATCAGTGTGGTGAGTGGACCTGGAGAAAGAGGACTTGAATGTGTATGAAACTAGGTTTAACTTTGCCTCCTGTGGACAGACCGCTTACCTGCTGAGAGCCACACACACATACTGCAGAGAGAGAGAGAGAGAGAGAGAGAG
>NC_045755.1:14979016-14987360 GCF_008692095.1 Etheostoma spectabile | reverse complement strand
GAGAGAGAGAGAGAGAGAGAGAGAGCAGGTCTTTTGAGATTATGTCCCCAGTAGATGTCAGTAAAACATTCCAATCCTCTGTTTATTTTCCCCAACAATATTGTCTCTATGGCAGGTTTAAAAAGTAAATACTAAATAATGTCAAATCACACTAAGCCTTTAATACCAGCAACCCTATTTCCAAATGCAACTTTGCAATAAATCTGGCAGGAATTCTCCTTTTCAAACAAGTGTTAAGCGGCTAAATCTCAATAAGTGCCAGTCAGTTATGATAAAATGAGTCATTCGGCTTTAGCAGCTTTCTTCAGAGTGAGGAGGGCCATACGATGTATATACAACGTGACGAAGAGCAGGTCTTCTTGGCCCTGGGTTCAGATAATCAACAGACTCCCTGTGGGGGAGTTAATGAACAGGGGAGGAATAAAAGAACAAATGGGATGAAATACATGAATTTAAACTCTTCTCTTGTCTACTTTTAATTGTTTCCATTTAGCATTAGTTTCAAGAAATGTCTTTAATTAAGTGGAACTGTTTAGTGATTTATTCTGTATTGCTCCAAGATATTCAGAAACTGATTTGTCTCCCTCCCACTGGCGGATTTCCCCCTCTCTTTGACTGGAAAAAGGATTTTGAGAATGAATATTAAATTCAAAAGGCTTTAGTTTGGCGTGTATTTGCTGCGTGCGCTGGATGAAAGGAGAGGATGTTGTTACAGAGAGTAGTGATAGGTCTGACTAGTCTGCAAGCGACGTGCGCGCGTTTTGCTTTTCCTTGATTTCGAAATTTGCGCTCTCCTCGGTGCTGAAAGTACAAAGTGTGCTTAAAGCTGCGCTAAATCTGACTTTTTTTTGTGAATGGAAAACACCCAGACATTTCCCAAATTCGCAGGAAAATCGTATTCGTCTACCAGCAAGTTAAAGAATATGAATGAAATAAAAATGAAAAGTTAAATAGACTCTAAATGCATTTAATAATTAATATGAACAGTGTCTTGAACCAAGCCCTAATAGGCTACATGAGCTGGCTGCCTTTGAAAAGTGGGGAAATGTGTCTGATCTTGATGACATGAGGTTTAATTGGTGAATTGGCAAATACTGCAGTTTATTTATTTTATTTTTATTTAAAAGCTCGTGCTGCTGGACACATTTAGTCTGGTTTCCCTGAATTTAAAAGGCAAATAACGACTGTCATTATCGTCAAACAAATGCCAGCCTACTTCTAAGAGCTTTCTCTCTCTCTCCCCCTCCCTTTCTCACATACACACACTCTTTCTCTCTCTCACACACACACACACACACACACACACACACACACACACACACACACACACACACATATATACATACACATACATACATACACACACTTCTCCCCCACCTTTCCACTTTCTCGCGTGCAGCCGAGGCGCTTTTCCTCTCCAAAGACTGTCTCCAGAAGCATGTCCTCAGACATGCAGCCACGGTGCGATGAAGCGGACCAAAAGACGCCACCAGCATGACAGCATGAAAGCAGGTAAGCCAGCGCCTGAATAATCTTTCCCCCTTGTGAACTGAACCTGTTTTCTGATAATAAAAAAAAAAAACAAAGGGAACCGTTATTTCTCAAGCAGGTTTATTTGACTCGCTGAGACCCGGAGGTAGAGCGTTTGTTCCTACAGTGACTGAGCGAGCAGGTTTCATTAAGTTGTCTTGCTCAAGGACACTCCGATACAAGGGACTAGTTGATGCCAGTGATTGAACCGGATACGGGAATATCTCTTTTTAACCGTCAGGTTTGCTCACATAGCCATGTAGACACCTGTAATCATGATTTCCAACGCGTAAATATGCAAAATATGAAAACTCGAACAGTGAAATAATATTCTGAGTCGGTTTCCTTTACGATTTCAGACATGTCATAGTTGTTTTTGACAGCCATGCAGGGGTGACAAAAGTGTCTAACTTTATATTTCTGGGAAATTTAACTCAGAAAGCTCCCAGTTCTGGGTGACTGTCAAAGACTTGAATGCCATGTAATCGGCTGAAACATCGCTGAGGAAACAGCCCTGCCAACATCTACTGCTGGGGAAGCTTTGAATGATGAGCGCAAGGACAACGAACTGTTTTACGCTTGATCCACAGCTGGCTGTGCCATATGGCGCATCTTCGAGACGGAGAGATGAGAGCAGAACTTTTATTTTTGTTACTCTCATATCGTTTCCTGAGCAGAAATAGTGTCAGTACCAAATCATGCTGTAGTATGGTATAATGTAATCATCAGTTTATTTTTTTTAACTAGATAGATGCAACCACCCGCACAGTCTCATCGAATATCCGGTGCAAGCACCGTTTATCCTCATTTCTCATGGTATTCTCGGTTGTACCAACTATATTTGATTATCTATCAAAAGAAATACCAGGTTATGTACAGTAATGTACGCGCTCATGGCGCTCTGATGCGCCTTGGATAAAAGCGTCCTCCATGTCTTTTCCTTCCTAACAGCTGTTTTCTCCAGAACTCCCCTCTTTCATGTGTGCTAAAAATCCTGATGTCTAATCATCCGCACAGCAGAGACGCAGATCCCAGAAGCAGATCCCTCTCTTGTCTCCTTAAACCGATCAACCATTTTTTATTCAAGCGTGTTTGATCGCCAAAGCGAATGGAAAAAAAACGCATGTTTTATGCTGCCATATGATTCCCGTGTTTTCAAATCAGTAAAACCAGTACAATACCAACTGAAACTGTTATACACGCATTGAGATCGGCAAACCTCATTAAGAATGAGAGGATTTTGCGTCGCAGCCACAGCCTACTTGCGTAAAAGCGCAATGCAAGAGCAGACTTGAGACGGCAGGCTTGTGCCAGATTGTGTGACTGTGACTGTTGAGATGTTTTACGCGCAGAGTGGATCTCCCAAATCATGTTTCAGGCTTTTTGACTATTCAGCTACTGGAGGACTCGACATCCAAAAGGTATAGCTGTGACTTATTAAGCCACTTTTCCGTTATACACAATTTTAGCATTTCTTTGCATGTCTTTTTTTATTTTTTTGAACCAGGATGACAATCACAGCAAGTTAGTAGCGTCTATGTGAGTTTAAAGAAGAGTGGGTGTCAACTCTTCCTATCACTTGGCTGGATAAATCAGTGCAGTGGGACGTGGTCTGCTTATGATGGATGGAGGTAGGTTCTAGTTTTGGATCATTCAACTTCACTCTGACATTGATGAGAGAGTGAGAGTCCGAGTAAGAAGAGCTGGTAAAACTGAAATGAAAAGTAATTCTCACTTGGAAAAAATCAGATTAGTGCCATTAATTCTGCACTGGATCTGTATAGGAGCCACCTTGCTGCCATGGATGTGAGGAACACAGTTTTTTTGTGATGACTATTTTAAATGTTATGTTAAATTATGGGTCAGTAAGTGGATACTTACAGCAGGGTCCCAAATAATACTGCAAACACAGTTCACCTGTAGCCCCAACCTGTGCCGAGATTTGATCTTCATTTGATATTGTGTTGTGCAGTGCGTGAATGAGTGCTGGGGCTTGACCTTGATGAAGTCTCTGGCTGTGATTGGTTTTGTTCAAAAAGAAGCAAAGGACTAATGTTGCCTTTAGTAGCTGTTATTGTCGTGGTGTGTAGGTCTATGCTGGCTTCATTTTTTTACATTCATGCAGATCTCCAATTAGGAATCGGATTTACCGAGAAAAGGTCATTTGCATTTTGTTTCTGTAGAAGGTTACCATTACTTCAGCCACACTCGATTGTTTTTGTAACAGCCCTGCATCGGAGTGAAGACTTAAGAGTTAAGATTTGTGTGTGCAGAATAATGTTTATTAATCTGGCAACAATTTCAAGCTGGCAACAATTATCAAACTCATTACAGCTGTTGTACTTGAGAAAAAGCTTTTTGGTGGTACTTGATTATAACTGGCTGCCATCTGCACCTGACCCAAAGGTTTTACAGAAGAGCCATTTGTTTACCTGTAGATACAGATTCGGCACAGCCTGTCATATTTGCAAAGAAAACACCATTTGCAGGCCCACAAAACATTTAGTTTTTTTTTATAAGCCACTGCAACCCCTCAGAGATTTCATTAGATATAAATTAAAGCTTCTGAATGTATTGCATAATCAAATTATAACCATATTGTTGATTGTAGAAAATGTGATTGTCATGCAACTTGTAAAAAAACTCCATTTCTTTTAGTACTTCTATGTTGTAACAGGCTATTTCACTTCACTACCCACATCTTTAACAACTTCAACTTTCTCAGTATTATCATATACTTGTTAATGTTCTCAGCCTTAGTTTTTTCTTGCAATATTTAGGACCGAGGCACATTTAAGTACACTTTAACAACCTTTTACATCCTCCAGAAATATTAGGATTAAATAAGGCTGCATAATTTCACCATTTTTGCAGAATGTGTTGTGTCACTGCTGTAGTCTCTGTGCAAGTTTGCAGAAGTTTCTCAGACTTGTTCCAACACTTATCATCCTGTTTGACATCCTGATATTGATGGATGAGGTTGGGATGTACCGTGACTGAATAGTTATTTGATGGGTTTTTCAATTTCTGCCAGCCCACTGAGGTTTACCGAGGTCACACATGTGGCTTTGTTTTTCTATGTCCTTTTTTTTCAAATGCCCTGGCCTAACTCTATTGATATTACATTAGAGATGCCTATAGTATGGACTGTGCATAATTTAATACTGAAGATGTCAAAGTGTTTGACTGTGATGATGGCATGAATTGATTTGTGTAACTGGCTCGGCAGGCGATTCTTTATGAAGATTGCCTTATTGGCATGTTTGCTTATGCAGATAAGAGTCAAGTAGGGAGTGTATTCATTCAAACATCTGTCATAGAATTTCCATGTTTTTAGAAAAAACAACAGATTTTATGTCGGTGTGTCTGAAAGTGATGTTTGTTGCCCCCTGTGGTGAAAACAAGACACTAACAGGTATGGTCCTCAATTGATTGTTTGATGTTATCTTTCACGTTGAAATATGAGGACGTAAACCAACACTGTGCTTTATTATAGCTAAATGTGTATGCATGCACACACAAACACACACAACAAAAAATGACTCTTTCTTGCTCACACTCAAAGGAAGGATAGAGAGAAAGAGGAGGAGAGATTGAAGGACACTCGTGCCAAAGCTCCTACCTACCATGAATGCAGACATTTGACTAGATCTGTGTATTTGGCAGTGGTGGGACCAGTATTTGAGGGGAGGTTGCTTTTGTGAAAAGTTAAATTTAGCCGGTGGGGTGCCTCATTCCTTGGACGTAAGCTTCTTGGTTATAGAGCGGCTGCACAGTGCACATTAGTGAATCTGTGTAGCTGGCACACACAGAAAGGAATGTCTAATTATCATGCTTTCAACCGCAGTAGGCTCCTCTATTTGCACTGAGCTCCTGCTCTAATCGCTTTCTTTTTCTATCATTACACACTTATTTATTTTATTTCTACGCAATTAAAATTTTTATTTTTGCTCTGTGTGGTTGAGCCGGGAAGTCCATGCAGCCCCATCGCATGTCCCATCGGCTGGACGAAGGAAGGTCTAATTGAGCAGAAACAGATCATTGGCTTTGCTAATGTGTGGACATTTTGTAGAAGCGATAAAAAGAGGATCTATGAAGAGGTTTTACATAACACTGAACATGCAGTGCACAAGTGTGTTTATGAGTCAGTGGATGAAGGTTGTGCCAAGGAAAAGACTGACAGAATGCATTTGACTCATGTCTAAATATGGTTTCATCAGCTAAATGTAAACCGTATCCACATTCAGTGTATGCAGATTTCCACATGCTGATGCCGTATCTTCAGCTAGTGGGACACACTGTTAGTGTACCCTTTAGCTGTGCTCCTTATCAGATGGTGAGTGATTGCAGAGCTTACAATATGAAGTGCCACTAAACCACCTCACGGAGTGGCATTGATTGTGAAGGATGGGAGGAGGGAGATTCCTCCTTAAGGTCATTATCTATCAGACAGAAAGAGCTAGACAAAACAAACCAGTATAATTGCAGTTGTAAGAAAATACTTGGACTGAGCATTATTTACAGAATTGTATCAGCATATTTCATCAACATATCAATCCTTGATCATACAAGGTACAATTCCAGTGAAATGTTATTCCATCAGCTCCTTCAACTTGTGCGTGATTCATCATGAAGCAGAATGTGGCCGTCAGATTGGCACAGAGAAAAAGAGTCAGCCACTTTAATGGCAACAGCACTCCAAGATCCAGCCAGGTCTCAGCAAAAGGGCATCACATACAAATGGATTCAGTGACCCTGTAATTGCTCATAGACTCTTTACAATGAAATCAGCTTTGCAGCTCCCGGAAGTTGTGGTCGATGTGTGCACCCACATTTTATGTGGTTTGAAATTAACCTGATGTCAATACTGATCTTCACATTGATTGCATTGGAAGAGCTTGACATGTATAAGACAGGAAAGTGTTTGACTGTAAATCCTGTTCAACACTGTTATATGGTCTGTAGTCTGTGGATAAAAAAAAAAACAGTGTGGAAAGCGTATTTTATGTTTAGTTCTAGTAAAGGCAGTTGCAGTTGGCAGTTTTTGGCCAATTGGGGACAGTGGAAACAAGGTGTTGATATAGCAAACTCATTAGCAAACAGTTGCTCACATGCACACCCAGCAGAACAATTTGGAGCAACACTAGCATTCATGTAGGGTTGTGTTTCTGGCCAATCAACGAATATAAGTCCACTTTTCAGTCTTCTTTATGCTCTGTTTTTGGTCTCCCCCAACTCCCGAGGGAAATATCTACCGTTTTAGCTGCTAAACGCTCCACTATGTTCGCCAGCTAGCCGCTGCATTTGTCTGTGTGCTGCTGTTTAGGTGGCATACAGTGGGTTTTGGTCAAATTGTTATTTTTTTTCAAATTGTATTTCCCCTTGTTATTAAACAAGGGGAATTGCAGTCAGGTACTTCTACAGTATGTGGGTTTGTCAATAAAAGCTAGCACTTTTCATGTTCCACATGGTCATGTCATCCATTTTTGATGTAAAACACACACACACACATTTTTTATTATTTAACCTTTATTTAACCGGAAGGTCCCTTGAGATTGAAATCTCTTTTCCGAGGGAGACCTGGCCAAGAAAGCACACCAGTTACAATTTAAATAGAAATACAGCACAGTCAAAATCACACATGGTGGAAAGGAACAGGTCACTAGTGGCAGTTGCATTTTTGAATTACATGGTATTTTAACATGGCCTTACATTTATTTAATGGGACTATCATTTAAGACTATTATTTAGATGGAGTAAGTTTTGCAAGTTATTCCAAGGACCATAGAGCAAAGTAAGAAAAGACTTTTTTCCCCAGCTCAGTAAACCCTATATATATATATATATATATATATATATATATATATATATATATATATACACACAACCACACTGTATGTATACAGTGCATAAAACATAGGAGTGGCAGTAGCTCAGTCTGTAGGAAGATATACGGAGTGTGGACTGGTTGCTGGAGAGATGCCAGTTCCCTTCCTTGAGCAAGGCACCGAACCCCCCCCCCCCCCCTTAAAACCACTTAGGGTGCTTGTACAGCAGTCGCAGCCCCCTCACTCTGACATTTCTCCATTTGTGCATGTAAAAGGACCAGGTCATGTGTGTGTATTTCAGGCCTGTGTGTGTAATTTCCCCACTGGGGATTTACACAAATATAGTTTAAATTAATTAACAACAATTATTGCAGCTTTAAAGTTGAAATGTGAGCAAACTATGACTGTAAATGTACTATGTATTCATCCGTACTTAAAATATGTCTTGAAAAAATAAGTTTTTCAAGTTACTGAACGGCAACGTAACGGTACAGACATGCCATACAATCAATTTAGAGTTTTTATTGTCATATGCATTGTCCTGTTATCTTCCTTTGCTGTCCAGATAATTCCAAACAATGTAAAATATACAATGTATACTACAAATAGCCTGGAAATCATGACCCAAATTCTGAAAGATTAAGGGTCTGACATTGAGTAATGAAAGTCACCCATCTCGAGGTGCGGCACCAAGCGTGCATTTGAAAATCTCACTACGCACAATTGACACACACCCTGACACACAGGGTGACGTATCCAGAGCCCTTAGCTACCAGCGGAGCTAACTGGTAGATTAAACTGTCGTCATCTGTTCAGATTGCCTCTGGCCCGCCTATATCAGACACAAAAGTGTGATTGGTGCAGCTCGGCTAAAAGGGCAGCAATACTCGATGCTAGAATAACTTGCTGAGCAAATTTAAATTGTGCTCTTGCAAGAACTCTGGATTTCCAGGGTACTTGAACAAGTAACACAGACCTTCAGGGAT
>NC_045755.1:14976106-14979006 GCF_008692095.1 Etheostoma spectabile | reverse complement strand
AATGTCAAGCCAGACTATCAATCTGAAACATACAGGTACAAACATACAAAATAAAACAATTTTAAAAGGCAACATGGGAAAAATACAGCAATTGTTTGGCACATCACAGAAGATTTTTCTTTTTTTAATCAAGCTGGCTGTAAATTGTCTTTGGTAATGTTAACTTACAAGATACTTACTAGATACTCATTTCGTACTATATCACCATTACATGCTAGCATGAAAAGCATAAAAATCTGAACAGAAGCTCAGTTTGCGACAGCAGCAGCAGCAGTTGTAGTGCTACCCTCCAAATCTCTGGAGATCCTTTTGTTCACTGCTTCCAAAAGCCTCAGGTGTTCCTCAGTCTTGCCGCTTATTCTGCAATAATGTCGGGAGGCCATTCCATTCTCTTAATTACTCCAAACCACAGCACCACATAAATCCAGCAGGCTACTTCAAGCTAGTGTGCCCGTTTGCTCTCATTGGGCCTTATCATGGAGGGTTATTGTAATTGAAAACAGGCCTGATTCTTCTGTGATGGGAGATCAGAAGACAAAACAAAAAAGACAAAATAAAGAGTGGAATTGAGCTTCCTATCTGACCTACAGCGTGCACATTCACACATAGTTGGGGTGCACACAAAAAGAGTCTAACATTTTGAAGAGAGCTTGATGATGTTGACAAATAGGAAAGAAAGAAAGTATAAAATTACTTTTCCAGTCTAATATTAGTGCTGCAACTTTAGCAGCTCAGGCTTTTGTCACAAGTTGTTGTAAACGGTAAGAACCTGACAGGGTGCCCAAACATCTCACTGTGCTGCTGCAGATGTTGCTTATGTGGGTGATTTTGAAGTAGCCCTGTGTGACTTTTTCTTATTGTGGGCCAGGAGCACTAACAAGCAATTAGCCAACGGAAGGAGTGCTTCATATTACAGTGGACAAAATCCAATGATACAAAGTCTAAGACTGCTCTTTTTTCATTTTTGACAGGGTGTTTTACTTGTTTTGGGAAACAAAAGCCACTGAGTCTGATACAAAAGCAGCTGAGAATCATTTAAACGGACAATGTCGATCAAGGGAAACATTTTTTTAGACACTTTTAGAAATGAAGCAGAAATAGTGCAAGCACTAGACATGGATGTACCTTGACGATCCCATTGAAAGTTTTGTAGATTTAATACAGATTACACTAAAGTATGTGTCATGCATGAAGCAGAAAAGCTAATCCATACACTTTCAACTGCAAGCCAATGAGCTGCTGGCAGCTGACTTCTATTTAAATAGGCAAATAAAAGTCTAATTGTATTCCTGAAGGTATGGCTGTCCTAATTAAAACCCTGCTAAAACCGAAATGCTAGCCAAATTGAGGCCTCATGCTCTGCCCTCTTGTACTTCTGCTGTTAAGTCTGAATACAGTTTGTTGGTCGGTTGGTTTGTCCACCACTTTGGTCCAGACTAACATATATCAACAAATACTGGATGTATTGATGGTGATGCATAAAGTTCTTAAAAAAAGTCACCAAAAGCTGCCTGTGCGCAGTACTAAGATGGTGAAAATGGTATTATTTAACAGCTTCACAGAGTTGATAGCATGACTACTTATTCTTGTTCAGCCATTTCTATTCTGTTAGCCACCATATACAGCTACTAGTTACTTCAAAAGTGTCACAACTTGAAATTGGATCTATGTCTATTATAACCATATTGGGGTTTACATTATTCAGCATCAATGCCTGCCTTCCATTACCAAAAGCCTGAAGATATAAGTGTTACTACAAAAATATATGCTTTGTAATATCTTTCTGAGAAGCACATGAAAGCTTTTCTCAAGTTCGGATTTTGCCTAAGGGCTGTGCTTGGTTATTGACTCTTAGACTTAAAAATATATATACCGTATATTTGTAAATGTTGAATCACCTTCAACATTTAGTTACAGAAAGAAGATAAATGTGCTTTATTGCTTCCTTTAATTATAATCTTACTCATTCTCTGTTGGTAAAATGTATGCCTGGGCTCTTCTAAGCATTAGATAAATTTGCTCTCCTGAGACCAACACGAGTCCATTGACCAGAAACCACCATTAAAAATAGAACATCAGATTCCACCACATGAACTCTGACTTTCTTCTGCCAAAGTTTTGATAACTACCATTTTTACGAAAACGTTTGTTAAAATAGCATAAGCGTTCTTTCTAAAGGTGCTAAACATTTCATCAATAAACAGGTGACAACAGAAAACAGCCTCTGAGACAGACGACTTAACGCAAAGCAAAATACTGTGTACACATTCAACAGATAAATTGGATATTGTGGATCAAATCAAAAAGGTAAACAGACACTACAGCACTAGCTGAGGCAGCGAGGTGGTGGTGACTGCTACACATTCCATCCTGAGCCGATATTATGAAGTCCAGTTACAATCATTGTCTGTTATTGTTGTTGGATTTTGTGTCAGCTCTTGGTTTATTCCCACCTTATTGTAAGTGAAGACCTGTTTATTGCCTCAGGTATAACTGGGTTCATCCTGTGTTTTTTATTGCCCAAAGACACTTTTATATGGACAGCCAGTTCAATTTATAGGCTGTGTCTACACTGTCTTTTTAAAAGTAAACGTGCGACAAAACCCAGATAATGCTTGTAAATACCACTGTCTAGTTTGATGGCATTTGGTAAATGTCTGCTTTTTTTGTCCCTCAGAAAAGACAACTGCCCCGTTTGTGTGGTGCCATGACCGGGTTTATTTAAGAGACAAAACATAGCCTGAGATTACACGTACACTTGATAAGTGCAGAGTATCAGAGCATCTGAGACATGGATGTCTCACTTTCTCCCATCAGGCTTCACTATAAGAAACTAGTGGACACTGTACTTTATCCAAAGCTTTGTCAGATTGATAGTCTGGCTTGACATTCTCAAAGAA
>NC_045755.1:14975219-14976096 GCF_008692095.1 Etheostoma spectabile | reverse complement strand
TCCCTGAAGGTCTGTGTTACTTGTTCCAGGTGAATGATTTGACATTTGAAAGAAATGCCAGCAAGAAGGAAAGTGGGCACTTCTTGGTTATCTGAGCTTGTGTGTGTTGTGGAACTTGTAAGGTTTCTTTTTTTGCATACTGCAGTGGACACACAGTTATGTTCTGTACATTTCCCAGCCAGGTTTGTGGAATCTCTCTGGCCTCTCAATGAGCCGGCTCTCCGTGTCAGAGCAAGCAGACCATCTGAAACGCTGTTATTTGACTTGACAGGAACAGTACTGCCAACGGAGTCCAGAGACTACACTGTGTCAGTTGAGCACAAACAGACCGTGGGATAGATTTACTATGGCACCCGCAGGCCTTACGTTCACATTCTCTGATGGCCCTTTTTGACAGCCCTCTCACAAACACAGCACTCATAGCAGAGAAAAGACATGTCTGATCATATCAAAAAACTTAAAATACCTTCCCCAAGTTATTATCCTGCTGAACTAATTGTTCTGCCATCATTTAATACATGTCAAAAAGCGGTTTTGAGTATTTAAATACAGCACGCCTATCTAAGTCCCTGTCTTTTCTCTATTTAGATATTAAAATAATTAGCGCGTAACATTTTAATATTAATGAACGTCCGTTACATCCAAGCCATTGCCAAATGAGTTGCTACAAAGCTAATTAAGACTATCAGCTCCACAACTTTTTCTGTATTTCTCAGTATGACTATGTTCAGAAGATTGTGTTGGCTGGCAAGTTTTGTGTGAAGAAACTCGAGCGAAGATAATTACCTCTTCTGAAGAGTCCATCATGTTTTTTTAATTGTCCGTGTCCTCCTTGGCTATTAGCAACTGTGTGGATGGGGGGGGGGGGGCTGTGCGA
>NC_045755.1:14974161-14975209 GCF_008692095.1 Etheostoma spectabile | reverse complement strand
CTTGTATCATGTTGACGGCCAACAGTTTTGTTGTCATTACTTATAATTCCTCATGGGGTGACAGAAACTACTCACTATAGCTTTAAAGCTATAGCAACTATTATCTTAAATTAATAAGCGTCCGTTACCTTGAAGCCATTGCCAAATGAGTTCATATATAACTAATTAAACCTGTCACCTCCAAAAAACTCTCTCTGTATTTCTCAGCATGGCTATGTTTACAAAATGGTGTGGTCCGGTGACTTTCGTGTGCAGAAGCCTGAGACAAAGGGGACATAGAAATTAGAAGATAATTAAGTCCTCTGTGTTAGCAACTGCGTGGAGGAGGGGTGGGGGTGGTGCGCAATCACTGAAGGCTTGCGTCATGTGGACAGTGTTATTACCCATAATTCCTCAGGGGTGACAGAAACTACAAACTATAGCTTTAAAGAGTAACTTACGGTAACACCACCTGAAAATCTTGGTTTTGCTTACCTCCAACTTTTCATTTTGCTGCAGTGATGTAAGAAGTGTACTACAAGGTGTATCAGTACGCTGTGACGTCATGGTGAGTGTGATAATCGGTGCACCCGTTTGAGATGCTACGTAAGTTAAATAACTTAAAAATTGAGTCCTTTCCATACTTTCTTGGTTGCCTGTAACAACCTGTGGATTAATTTCTATGTAAAGGACTGGTTTTGCTGGTCAAATCCAAAGGATGTGACCACTATGTGCGCTCCTAAGAAATACTACTGATGTCACAGTGTACTGACACATCTTGGAATACACTTCTACATCACTACAGGAAGTCAAGCAGTTAAACTCACTAGAGATCCACAAAAACTAAATTTTTCGGCTGACATAATGTTGTTTTTGAAATTGTTTTTCATGACTAATCTTACATAGGTAGGCATATACATACATCTTTCCAATCAAATGTTATATAGGATGACCCTATTATAGACGGTCAAAGATATGGAACAGTCTTCCCACTTTACTCATTGAGCTTTCTAAAGAACAGTTTAAATTGAGAGTCAAATTGTTGCTCCTAAGTTGTCTGAATTTTCCA
>NC_045755.1:14973393-14974151 GCF_008692095.1 Etheostoma spectabile | reverse complement strand
TTGGGTTTGTGCTCTAAATGTAATTTTAAGTTGTTTTATACAAAGAAATGTGTTTTTGTATTGTTTTTTTTGTTTTTTACATAACACATACATTGTTTTTAAATTGTTAAATGTAATGGTTTTTATGAAGATTGCCACTTATTAAGCCCCTTGGAGGTTTTTTTGTCAATCGTCCATCACATCTTCTTTGTGTAACATATAATACTGTCTTATTGTTTTTGTTGTGAAAATAAAATAAATCAAATCAAAATAGATAACCCCACTTGACTTTGTTAGCTCACAGGTTGGAGCAGCTATAGCCAAGAGATATCATGGGTCATGTCAGTTGGCAACATTTTTTACATACATCACATCACTGAACAATTGGATCAAATTCCTCTTGAAATATTACCCCAACTGCATATTCACTCAGTCAGACTACACTTTACAAAAGCTAAAGGCACTCTAACTGCCATTTCACTGTGTCTTTAAAAACACTTTTCAAATAGACAATCTGAAAGCACAAACAGAGAGCATTGCCACACAGGTACATCTCCACTGTCTCTATTTTGTTTGTCAATCAGGAGAAGAGTACAATAGACAAGGTCATCCCACTCCTCTCCAATTTTACACAGTTTTCCGGCCCAATCAATACTCCCCTACATGGCTAAATCAGAGAGGTCTTATTCCAGTTGCCATATAATTGGAAGCTGTTAGCATGGATAACAGGACTGGAGTATCAATTTTGAGTGTGTGTGTGTGTGTGTGTGTGTGTGTGT
>NC_045755.1:14972287-14973383 GCF_008692095.1 Etheostoma spectabile | reverse complement strand
GTGTGTGTGTGTGTGTGTGTGTGTGTGTGTTTTTCATAACTAAGAAATAGCTTGCATTAAGCCCCGTCATAATAGCGTGCACTGTGGCCCATTCTAACACCAAACACCACTGAAAGAGATTTTAAAATGAATGTGTATTATGGAAATCACTTAAGCCTTTGGTGCTTCTAGAGTTGGCAGAGTGTACTGAGTTACCAAGAAACTTTGCCAAGATGCACAAATTAAAAAATTAAAGCATTTACTCTTAAAGAAATAACAGTGAACAGGTAATTTCACATTTGGCCAAATACAGTACGGTCGTGTTTTAGATCATGATATACCAAAGAATTTAGCATTGAGCAGCATTTAGACAGAACATCAAGCTATTTGTAAAATCCTTCCGTAAACCCAAACTTAAAAAGTGGCTTGTGAATGTGAATTGAGAAATGGGAGTTTTCATTAAGGATTGTAGCTTGGGTCTCGATCACATGTATAGCTCGCCCTTTCTTTGACCTTATTACATTTTACAGACTTTATTCAATCAATAATGTTACCAGTTTAGATGACTCTTCACGCAACGAGCTTCTGTGCTCACAGGCACTTTAAAGATTATTACTGAGCTAATGGTGATCCGAAGAAAGAATAAAGCTTATTTTGTTTTCACAAATTCCTTGTTAAAAAACTTAACTTTTTATGCTGTGAGCCAGCACAACCTCCCGTAATCAGTGCTGTCATTAGTGCTTTATGAAAGGCAGGTGTGCTAAAAAGGTTAACCAGTTTGCTTCAAACATTACATCCATTGTGAGGCAATACCAAGTATGTTTACAACAGATGCCTAATAAGAGTCATTAAGGTGTTGTTTATTTTGAATTAGATCCAGGTAATTTTGAGTAAGATACAAATTAAGACCAGGTAAAGGCAAACATTTCAGATGTTTTAGAGTAACCTAAAAACACTAAAAAACATGTGACTGGCATTGTAATCGATTATCTACGACAGGGATCTTCAACAATGCACGGGGGCCTCAGAATAGTTGTTAATTCTTTAAGATTTTATCAAAAATTAACATCAGTGAAAACAAATCCAATATTTTGTTAGCAAATATAACCCCCCCCCC
>NC_045755.1:14971908-14972277 GCF_008692095.1 Etheostoma spectabile | reverse complement strand
CCCCCCACTGCCACTTGGCCTATAGGTAAGGTAGTCAGTAAGGTAGCCATCCACAGATACAGTTAATCCTAAGGATTCACTGTGCCACATCTATGTTGAAAGTGCTCATATTATGCTCATTTTCAGGTTCATAATTGTACTTAAATGTTGTACCAGAATAGGTTTATGTGGTTTCATTTTCAGAAAACACCACATATTTGTTCTGCTGCACATTGCTGCAGCTTCTCCTTTCACGCTGTGTATTGAGCTCTCGGTTTTGTGTTCCATCTTTGTTGGGAGTCGCACATGCGCAGTAAGTACTGCTAGCTAGTCAGTTGCAGGGCATGAGTGAGTGCCATGCTAGCAGCTAGGCGAGCATTATAACGTGTG
>NC_045755.1:14966335-14971898 GCF_008692095.1 Etheostoma spectabile | reverse complement strand
GACGCACGTTTGTCACGGAAGTAAAGGCTGGACTACGTTACAGCTGTTTGGAGCAGCTTGTGAACATTGTTTTCTGTTGGAGATGGTAAGTCCCTTTGGGGTGGAGTTTAGGCTTTTTCAGTTTGTAAACCTATAACGTGCACAACAAAGATATACAACACAATAAAGGAAAGGGAAAAAGCCAAAAAGCATAATTTGAGCACTTTCACATTGGAACGTGATTCATAAAATCATGCCTACATTTATTAAGCTATTTTAACCCTTCTGTTGTCTTCGAGTCAAATTTGACCCCTTTCCAAAAAGTTTCTATATCAGAAATTTGGGGTTCTATCAAACAAATTGTCCAAAAAAGTAAAGTGATGGTTTCCTACAATGCTCCTCACAAGTTAAATGAATAATCTAAACTACTTTCATTGAATTTGTGAGGTTTTTTTTGGTCTATTTTATATCATTTGTAAAAAAAAAACAATTGGTAAAAACTTTTTAAAAAAGTGTAAAAAAAAGAGAGAAAAATGTCAAAGTGATAAAAATTTGAAAAGATGTAAAAAAAAAAAAAGTAACAAAAATGTCAAAAAAGTGACAACTGTAAAAAAAAAAAAACAGTCTTTAAAGATTTTGGTGAAAACCCACAAAAATTTCAAAAGGCTAAGAAAAAGTCGACAAACGTTGAAAAAGTGACATGGGGGGGGAATCCACAAAAGGGTCAAAAAAGACAACCATAACTGATAATAATTGATAAAAGGTTTTTCATTTTAAATTTTGAATACAAAAATTTCCAGGGAAGATAACACAAGGGTTAAAAGCTTAGTTTTCTATGCAAAAAGGTGTATATATAAAGGCTTTAGGCCACCGACATGTTATAGTGGGCCCAGTTTAATATGCAACTTAATTTTATACTTAATATGTGGTAGAGTGTTCCTGCTCCGTCTCTTTTTTAGTTAGTTAGGTCCTTGGCTTAAAACGTTGTAGACCCCTGATCTAAAAGATGACATGACCATGACTTTCTAAGTTTGAATACAACCAATGAGTCTTGTAGCATGCCATCCTCTCTTTTCCTCTCCCTCTCCATCGTTCCTGTTGTCAAGCTTTGTCAGCTTTTGCCTTGAAAAGACAGATAAAACAGCCATGACTTGAAGAAAGAAAAATGTAAGACTATAATAGAAAAGATAAGTAATGTGACCTTGACATTTTGTTTCAGTGCAGTATATAAACACTTGAAAGAGTTTTTCTTTGTATCTTAATTGAGTGAAGGAAGAACGTTTTATGCCTTCATATAAAATGTCCTTATTAGGAAATGCATTTATTTTGTAGATAAACTAGCATGAACCTCATATCGGTGTGATCCTATCTTTAAATTACACTTCTGGGAGAGTGGGATTGTGTGTTTGGGCGTAATTACGGCCTTGTAGAACAACTTTGTTCAGAAGAGAACGAGCCAGACTGAATCATCTGGTCCTTGAGGTCACTTCTCTATCATACTACATTACTTACAAAGCGAGAGCATTCAGCTAACCTGGTAAGGACAATACCTCATCTCATCTCATTTCACCTCATCTCTCAGAGCTGCGAACTATGGAAACAGCAACACTGACAAACATAAAAATGACACGAGCTCTGAGTACAACCCTGTCATGGCTGTAAATGTTAATTGCTATGTATTCAAAACCGTTCCCTCATTGGCTCACTCACTATTCCCGCTGTGTCTTTTAACTTGAAAACCTTTAACGAAAACCTTTTTTCTTTTTTGTCGGTCGCTTTGCTGCTTCTTCTTCTTCTTTGGAAAAAACATGACTGAGGTGCATTGTGGTTTACGGGTGTGAAATTTAGAGTACATCGTATGGAAAAACACGACCGTGTTACATTGTGGTATATGGGAGTAAAATGTAGGGTACATCGTATGTTCAATCAAATTATCTGTGCATTGTGGGTATTTTATGGACTATATTGTGAATGAAATTAACTGCTTAGAAGTGAAACACCACTACAAGACGGCAATAGTGCACTATTTTCGTGAAAGGAAAATGTTTTGAACACACCTTGGGTTAATCTCCAGGTCTACTTTGATGTTTTTTGCTTCTCAAATCAAGATATTTGCTCCCTAGAGGCACCTTAACAAGTTAAATGGTGATAATGATTCCTGCAGCCCAACAGATTCGTTATGGCCACCATCTTGTCAGGCATCTCATTTCTGGATTTAATCCAAAGGAAACTTAATCCCCCATTCCTCATTTTAAGAGTTAATTGCAAATCACAGTGTCACTTTTCATGGTGCTGCAACAGTCCCTTGAGTGCAGCTCGTCTAATTATCTGTTGGCTGGTGATTTATTTGGTCACTTCTTTTCTCCTTTCCGTCCCCATGCTAGCGTCGTTCATTTACACTCCCTCATTCCCTCTCCCCACTTCACCCCACTTCATCATTCTGCTTATCCTATATCCTCGCTCTTCTCATCTTTCCATCTCCCCTCCTCGCGCCATGTTCTGCCTCTCTCTCTCTCTCTCTCTCTTGCTTCCTCTCCAGAGCAGGAATGATCTGGTTTGCCATGCCAGGGCTCAAAAATGAAGCTGCTGCCCTAGAAAAGCCATATTAATATTGACTTTGGGATTAGATGCTGCTCCGAGACACACAGCAGTGACAAATGTATGTACCAGCTTGAGCTAACCAAGCCCAATAACAGCACATATAGATCAATGGCTTTGACTGAGAGCTGGGAGATACTTTGCAGACAGATTGTAGATATGGGTAAATAATATTTCAAATGTACTCATCATGGAATGTTTAAATGATCTGTTGACATGTGTTTGTAGTAAATAACTGACCAGGATAGCCAGTTTGGAGCATGTCTAAGTGCATTAGTAAGATGTGTTAATAAACAGGAAAGTAGCACTGTGGCTCCCCAAAGAATTGGTTCATCCATCTGATTGTCAATGGCATTGACAAGCTGTCTGCCTGCTCCTGCTCTACCACCCCGACCTCCCTTAACCTCCTCGGTACAATCTGACAGCCCAAGATGTGCCTTTCTCATGGAGAGGTGTGTGCATCTGTCTGTCTGCCATTGCGTTTAACTGCATCTACATTTGAGGATTGCTGTGCCAGTTACCCCGGCTGACGTACATAGGCAGTCAGAGAGGAGTTTCCTCTGTCTGTCATCCCCACGTTTCAACTGTCAGTCTGTGTCCATCTGGAGCCCTTAGAGCAACCGTGCATGTCTTCTCTCCATCACAAAGATGGTCTCTGCCTGCTAAACCCGCTCATGCGGTTATAGCTTGATGTGTTATATATTAAAGAACTGCAAACTATAGTATGTATGCATCTCATGAAGCAAATCCTAATTTGAAGCTCCACCATAATGTTTTTATGTAAATGAACAACTAAAAATCTACTCCGCACGCTTGCTTAAATCCACTGATTGAAGAACCAAAACATAATGAAAAACACATGCATGTCCAGACTTTGGGTATGTGGACAAACCAGCTGACTCTTAAATATAATTAAAATATGGAATCCCTGGTAATTTCATTGGCTACAGAAAACAGACATGCTACTATACTATACTGTAGATTTTTGACATTTGGGATCGTTCTTTACCATTTACTGTGGGCTGATAATCAGAGTATAGGAGAAACGGAGTTTCGGCAACATTTTTATATTACGTACTGTAACCTTTTTTAAATGGACAATTTTGTTATGGCCCAGCTGACCAACCGCATTGTCAAAGTAATTTTCACAAAAATGGCCTACAACAGACTATGAAGTTGTAAAACTTTATTGTGCAAATTGTGAGCAATGCTTAAATGCAGATTGTAAATTTCTCCCAAATTGCGTATATATTTGGAAGTTCAACAGGGATTTTAGATGCTGATGAATGGGTTACGGTTAGCCCTGTCAGATTTGGAAGACCGACAGGGCTTTTTCATGCTGATGAATGTGTCCAAAATGTATCTGCACCCCAGATTAGTTGACAACACCAGCAGCCGTTAAAGGAAATTCATCTGAAGGCTCTTCTGTAGTTGCTTCTAGCGGTTTATGCTTTGAGCCGGTGCCTCTTTCAACCCTTTGGTATCTGCCAAAGTTGATCAATCAGCGTGCTGTGCGCAGTTTGCTAACTTCTTTTTAGATTTTTTTGGGTAAGAAAGTTAAAAACATTCAAAGATTTCTGCCTATAGAAACAATGGCCTTAAAAAGTATCCTGCTGCTGCTTTATGTGACGATCTCACCAGAGACGTCTGCTGTAGAAATGTAATTCCCTACATCTTTTATTCAGGGACAAAACTGCAAAACAGCTGGTGAAAATTAGATTAAACATCTGGGGCCTATTTCACAAAACCAATTTGCGAGTATTGCTTACATGCAGATTGCAAATGGTGGCGTTGTCACGTTTCACAAATGATTGCCCCTTCTTGCATGCTCATGCAAGAGTTACCAGTATGGCGTTTGTTTGGTTTAGAGAAATGTGTTGAAATTAACATGAGAGCAAATTCTCATGTTGCACATTGCATCTTGCATGCTGCACATTTGGTAAAACCTGCCCCTCCCTTACCTATCAAATCTGAAAGATTTGAATATTCGGCAGAAGCAATCAGTGGCTCGCAAAAAATGACACCAGGCTTGGTAGAGGAGATGATATAGCTCCACTTTCTTGACACCAGTGTGGTTTGTAGCAGTTGCAGGATGCAAAAGCACATGAAACGTAGACATGAGGAGGTGCAGCTTGCTTGGAAATCTGAATCCGTCATTCAAAGATCATCCTCCACCCTGGCTCTTTGAATTCATAGCTTGAATCTCGTGAGGCAACATGGCCATATCCACATAACTTTATACACAGACACACCAGTATGAAAAGGTTCTGCTGCTGTGCAGCTGCTTATCTAAAAATGCATCAAACTCCCTATGCATGGGTGCCTGGATTACTTAGTTGGTAATGCAAGCACCATGTATAGAGGTTTAGTCCTCGGCGCAGCATGCCCAGCTTCGACTTTGACCTGTGGTCCTTTGCTGCATGTTGTTCCCTCCTCTCTCTCCCTTTTCATATCTTCAGCTTTCCTGTCAAAATAAAGGCCGACAAAGAAATAAACTCCCTATGTGTGAGGGATGTGGAATGTGGAATGGAATTGTAATGCCGCCAAGTCAGTCAATTTCCAATTAAGCCATGCTCCTCAGTCATTCATAATTCTTTTTAGCATGTCAGCGGCTTTTTAATCTTTTCATACAGAAGGTGTGCTTAACCCATGTACCCTCTGTGAAAAATGTCAACGAGTGCGAGAAGAATTCATTAAAAACGACAATGGGTCTGATGGCTAATGTTGAAATTTTCCCAGCGCAAAATCTAGTTCATTTGTTTTAATTTAATCAAGGCGCTCAAATCAGGATGGCAGATCCACTGAGGTTCAACCCACTCATTTACAGCTCAAAAACTCCAGAGATTTATAGCACCCCTTTACTTCACCTTATGAATAATGTATTACTTAATCTCTGTAACCAAGCCAGGGCAACTTTAACTGGTATTGGATTCTACAGTATTGTGTTAAGTTGTAAAACCCAAATGCTGTTCATATATTTAACTTT
>NC_045755.1:14921559-14966325 GCF_008692095.1 Etheostoma spectabile | reverse complement strand
TAGCATATCTTTTTTTTTTTTTTTGTCCAACTGTTTTGTTGGACTGGAAATTTCAGAGAGATTGCCACAGATGAAGTAGTACTCAACTCTAGGGAGATAAGGAGGCCTGGGTTTTGAAGTTAGTTTGCTCAGTATGGAGAATGGGATTGAGCATATCTGGTGGGGGCTTACATCACAGTCGTACCATCTTCCTCGATACAGCGATTGATTGAAGTGCCCATATTATGAAAAAAATCCTTTTTGGGGGGATTTGGGTTATTTTGTGTCTCTGGTGCTTCCACGCGCATACAAACTCTCCTGGGGAACTGTTCAAAATCTCCACGGCTTTCTATGGAACTAGCAGAGACAAGGTGGCTAACCCAGCTAATCCTGCCTTGTACTGACCAAAGTAGGAAAAACAGTAGCTAGATCTATCATTACCTAGCTACTGCACATGCGCAAGTTGCAAAACAGATGGTAAAGAAGTGAGATGTCTCACTCTGTAGCTACAACAGAGACCTAAACACACAGCGTGAAAACAGGATCTGCGGCCAAGGACTACAGACCCGTGGCACTGACCTCCCACATTATGAAGACCCTGGAGAGACTGGTTCTGGAACAGCTGCGGCCCATGTTGAGACCTCTCCTGGACCCCCTCCAGTTCGCCTACCAGCCCCGGTTGGGAGTTGAGGACGCCATCATCTTCCTGCTCAACCGCATCTACGCCCACCTGGACAGGCCGGCAAGCACGGTGAGGGTCATGTTTTTTGACTTCTCCAGTGCTTTCAACACCATCCGGCCGGCCCTGCTGGGTGAGAAGCTGACAGCGATGAAGGTGGATCCCCCCCTCGTGTCCTGGATTGTTGACTACCTGACTGGCAGACCACAGTATGTGCGCCTGCAACACTGTGTATCAGACAGAGTGGTCAGCAACACCGGGGCCCCGCAGGGGACTGTCCTCTCTCCCTTCCTCTTCACCATCTACACCACAGACTTCAACTACCACACAGAGTCCTGCCATCTTCAGAAGTTTTCTGATGACTCTGCTGTGGTTGGATGTATCAGCGAGGGGGACGAGGCTGAGTACAGAGCTGTGGTGGGGGACTTTGTCACATGGAGTGAGCAGAACCATCTCCAGCTCAATGTGACAAAGACCAAGGAGCTGGTGGTGGATCTAAGGAGAGCCAAGGCAGCAGTGAGCCCTGTTTCCATCCAGGGGGTCAGTGTGGACATCGTGGAGGACTACAAATACCTGGGAGTGCACTTGGACAATAAACTGGAATGGGCCAAGAACACTCAAGCCCTCTACAGGAAGGGCCAAAGCCGTCTCTATTTTCTGAGGAGGCTGAGGTCCTTCAACATCTGCAGGAAGATGCTGAAGATGTTTTATGAGTCTGTGGTGGCCAGTGCTATCCTCTTTGCTGTTGCATGCTGGGGCAGCAGGCTGAGGGTAGCGGACGCCAACAGACTCAACAAACTGATTCGCAAGGCCAGTGACGTCGTGGGGTGGATCGGACTCTCTGTCGGGGGTATCAGATAGGAGGATGCGTCCAAACTACATGCCATCTTGGACAATGTCTGCACCACTCCATGGCTTGTTGCTCAATCACAGGAGCACTTTCGTGGCAGACTCATTCTCCCAAAATGCACTACAGAGCGCCACAGGAAGTCATTCCTGCCTGGGGCCATCAAACTTTTTAACTCCTCCCTCTAAGTGTCTGACACACACACACACACACACACACACACACCACACACACCACACACACACACACACACACACACACACACAACACCCACACTAGAGAGGTTGAAACTGGACAATATATCTGTATTATCTGTTTTGTGCAAACACTGGCCTGACATGTGTGCAATCTCAAATACAACAATTATATATTATTATTATATTATTATTTAACTTTTCAACATCAAATCCTTAATTATGTGAATTATGTAAAAATGTATAATAACATTCCTTATGTAAATACCGTACGTATCCAATTCCTTATATTTCTTATTTTTGTATTTTACTCTATTATAATATTGTGCAACTAACACAGAGTTTCCCTCGGGGATCAAAAAGTATTTCTGATTCGATTCTGATTCTTGCAATGTGCAGTACAACCAAAACTATGGTGTTTTTTGAAAATGAAACCATGTAAACCTATTCTGGTACAACCCCAAAATACAATTATGAACCTGAAAATGAATATAATATACGCGCTTTAAGCTCTCCAGATTGGGTTTTCATTGGCCCGGTGCCCATCCTGGGGCCAAAATACACCTGCACTGCCTGTCAACTACTAAAGTTATGACATCATGAGGCCCCTCATAAGGCACCTCCATTGTTTTGAATTGAAGGCACATCAATTTCATGGGCTCCACTGCCCAGCGGATGATTTGTGAGTGCTATTATCCCCTGAAATCGCTCCGGAAAATGGCTGCAGTGTGAAGACAGGAATTGGTGACGGGGGGGTGTTGGTAAGAGCAAGGTCAGAGTTTATAGGGGGAAAAAAGGGAAAATTTCATGTTTCCATAAAGAAAATGTAATTTCAAAGTTTCTTTTGGAAACATGAAAGCACTTCATAAATATGACATCCAGCAAACACTAACAGACTTATGGCAGAGAAGAAGAAGAGGAGAAAATAGAAAGAGTGAGAGCAAGATGGGGGGAAAGACTGACCAATAACCTAGTTAGAAAATCAGCATGCAAGCACTTCATCTTTTTCCTCTCGTAGCAGCAGTGAGAACAGGTCCTGTCCTGCTGACAGCGAGGTTTTCATTTCCAAGCTTGACTAATTCATTATGAGTGCCAGAACTCTCCGTTGTTATAACCTTCATCAGAAAAAACGGCTGACTATTTTAAATAATATTTTCAAATTTAAACACAGTGGAGTTAAAAGCAACATGCTGTTTTTTAGAAAATTCAATTCCCGTCCCTCTTAGTACGAGCTGTTTAACTTATCTGCAGCCTCCACCAATTTAGCAACAAAATAAACAGATTGCTGATACGAAATGCTCATTAATCTAGTCCATGCAGCAATTCTTGAACCTGCAATGAACCTGTCCACCATCTATTTTCTTTTCACGAGTTTACTCTCCTTTCAAAAAGTCAAAGTCGTGCAGGGAACAAAAATGTGAATCTCTTTGGAGGAAAGCATCGCTGCGTGCTTTCATAAGACCAGCTGCCTGAACACAATACTTGGTCAAATGTTAAAGTTATCAGCGGAGTGCAGAAGTGAAGAAGCCTCTTCACCGCTCTGCTTTCCACACCTGCACTGAAGGATTTCAATTCACTGGCAAGCCCTCTATGGCAGCGCAAAGCCATTCTGCTACGTTGTGATAAAACATAACAAACAAAAAAAAGAAGTTAAATAATCAATTCCAAAGAAATGGCTGGCTATTAATCTAAAGCAGACTATAGGTTGGTACCTCCCAGGGGATTGCAAGATGATTTGCAGAGGGATTTAGGAGATTCACAGTTGGTGAAAAAGTTAACTGCCAATATTTTAGTAAATCTAAATATTTCGTAATGTTTTCAATTATTGTTCAATGTGTGCAATGAATATGTGCAACCTTGAGTCTTTGTCCATAATTATATAATAAAATTGTCTGCAAATGGGAGAAATTATTCTCTTCTATTTCAGTCGCTGTGGACATGATTTTCTTTGATAATGATGCCGAAACAAAAGTAAGACTCATAGAGAAACTGTAATGGCGACTTTAGAAATTTTTGTCTTTTGAGAAGATAATTGTGTCAGGGTTTAATGAAAGAAAGTAAACCTGGAAACATCCATCGTCAGTTTTATTCGTTGCTGGTTAGAAGAGGGAGGAATGGATGCTCAGCAAGATGGCTGCCAGGAGTTTTGTCTGAGAACTTGGCCTCTTGGAATCCAACAAAAACCTATTGAATCCTTCCTGGTATTACAGAATTTAGTGGTTAATTGATTCAAGTTGTATTTCAGTTAAATTGTGTCTCAATTTTGTGGACAATATTCCTAGTATCTGCTGAGCTTGGGCTGCAGCCCAAGTTGATGGGCTTTTGGGCCTACTAGGACTCTGAAAAACAACTCCGTCACTATCATCATTCGCAACTTTCACCAACTTCATCGACATTTGCAACTTTCATCAACTTCCGGTACATCCTGGTAAGACACATTATGCCGCCTAAAAATGCTAAAACATCTCCGTGTGAGGAGGATGGCGTTGTGACGATGAGTGTACTCTCCCAATTAATGGAGCAGCAGAGAGGGATCTATAAAGAGATGCTACTGCAACAACAAGATAACTTTAAATGTTTCATTCAGTTGATCATGGATGGAACTAACAAAAGATTGGATGGTGTTATCAGAGATGTACAGGAGCTGAAGACTAGCTTGGAATTTACCCAAACAAAGTTTGAAGAGGAGAAGATGGGATGCACTGATTGAGTCAAAGATAAGGGCACTTGAGGCACATAACTACTTCTAAACAGAAAATGGATGCAATGTTCAACAAGCTGGACTACATTGAAAACCAGCAGAGAGACAAATATTTTAATTGATGGCATTGCTGACGAGAAAGGAAGAAGTGGGGTGAATCAGAGAAAAAGGTGCGAGAGATGTTCTCAAAGAACTTGGGATTAGATGGAATAAATATTGACATTGAGCGTGCTCAGAGACTTGGCCAGTTTCAGGAGAATGGAAGGCCAAGGAAAATTGTTGTCAAACTTCTTCGCCTTAAAGATAGAGAGCTAATTCTTTCTTCTGCTAAGAAATTAAAGGGCACTAAGATCTACATTAACGAAGATTTCTCTGAAGCTGTGCAACTAAGGAGGAAGGAGTTGTGGCCGAAGATGAAAGCTGCCAGAGAGAAAGGGGATAAGGCGAGTTTGAAGTATGATAAACTGATTATCACCCCAAGGGATGGACAAAGTCAGTTGTCAGCCTAATGAGCTTTAATGCTCAATTTTAAATGTTTGTGAATATGTATGTGTCTGGTGCTATTATATGTATCACCTACTTGATGATTAAAATACTCAGAAATAAGATATTCTACTAATTATAATTTAGAATTTATTTAACTTTAATTAAGATGACCAGAATAAATAAATTACCTAAGGTTTAATACTTCACATATTAATATATGTAGTCTAAGGAACAAAATTCAAGACCTGTCTTTATTTTTACAATTGAATAAAATAGACATACTTATGATTTCTGAAACTCATCTGGATAACTTCTAGATAATTCAGAAGTGGATATAGGGGTTTTCAATTTACAGAAATGAAGAAACGATTTGAGGAGTGTAGCCATTTATATAAGAGATCATTTTCCTGTTAAAATGAACATGACTTAATGATTGATGATGTGAGTATTATGGGTACAGGTACATCTTCCACATTGAACCTATAATTCGTGTTGTTGTTATGGCCACCTAGTGCCAGGATACAGTATGTTAATGATTTATGTAATATGATAGACAAGGTGACTGAGGAAAACAGAGAGATATATTGGTTGGGAGATTTAAATATTGATTGGCTGTCTGATATTTGTCCTTTGAAAAACAAGCTTAAAATCATGGCTGACACTTGTGGTTTATCTCAATTAATGGATCAACCGACGAGAATTTCTAGTAACAATACAGGATTTTTAACTTCAAAATGTATTGATCACATTTATACTAATAATCCTGATATGTGCTCAATACCTCTTTCTGTAACAGTTGGCTTTAGTGATCACAACTGTATTGCTGTCTCTAGGAAAGCTAAGCTACCTAGAGCCTGTCCTAAAATTATTATGAAAAGATCTTATAGGGTATTTAATGAGGAGTGTTTTTTAAATGAATTGGATAATATTAAATGGAACTTGATAAGTGACATTGATGATGTTGATGCATCCCTTAATTTATTTATGGATTATTTTATGGGAGTTGTTAACAAGCATGCTCCATTAAAGAAATTTACAGTTAAAGCCAAAAGTGCTCCTTGGGTTGATACAGAGTTAAGGAGCTTAATGAATCAAAGGGAAGAGGCTAAAAGGTTGCGGTTAATCTGTGACTCTCCTATGACAAAAATCTTATTGTTTTTAAGGAATCAGGTGACCAAGGTGAATAGAGTGAAAAGAAAGAATTTTAAGAAGAGAATTGAAGATAGTGGTACTGATAGTAAAGAAGTGGAATGTACTCAATGAAATCTGGGAAAAAATATACTTGTACTTCTTTGTTGAATTTATGGTGTTTATTTGACTAAGCCATACAGATTGCAAATTATTTTATTATTATTTGTTAATAAGATTGCTAATTTTAGAGAGACGATGAATACACGGTGGATTACAACTCAGTTGATCTATTGAAAGGTGTATTATGAAGATAAAAGGTGCAGTTTTGAATTTCATCAGGTTAATGTTGTGCGGTGGAAAGGTTGTTGCGATCTGTGACTGTTGGGGGGTCTGCTGGTACAGACAACCTGGAAGTCGGCTGTTGAATTTATCAGCTGACATATTTCTAAACCTATCTGTCACATTCAACAGATGTTTGTTAGTGGTGTTTGTCCAAACTTTGGAAGGAGGGTAAGATAATTCCTACCCAAAGACACAAAATCAACTTTCTGTGGTTCAAATAGTAGGCCTATTAGCATCTTGCCTATTTAAGTAAATTATTGAAAAGATTGTTTTGAGCAAGTGCAAGATTACTTTTCGAACAATGATTGACTACGATGTTTCAGCATGCTTATAGACGTGGTCATTCCACCTGCCCTGCAATGACACAAATGTCGGATACTGGCTAACATCTATTGACAACTCAATCTTGTGGGTACACTACTACTAGACTTCAGTGCTGCCTTTGTGTGTTGACCATGAAATTTTGATTTCTAAACTTATTAGTTATGGTTTTACTTTCTCTGCCAAGTGGTTTAAGAGCTATTTGTCTGAGAGGTCGCAAAGAGTTTATTTTAATGGTGCTTTATCTAGTAGCAAGTCCCTGGACTGTGGTGTTCACAAGAAGTTGCCTTGGACCTTTGTTATTTTCAATTTTTACAAATGATGTGCCTTATATACTCGTAAGGCTAAATTGACTAGTTTGCTGATGATCTACTCTTTATATTCAGCCCCTGTGCTACAGATTAATCGGGTTATGTCTATGAGATTAGCAAATTGTAAATTGGATCAAAACAATAAACTTGTCCTAAATATTTCAAAAACTGTAGTATAATATTCGTTCTAAGTATAGATTATCTGACAATCCCAATTGATATACAGTAAATGGTCAAATGTACAGCAAGTGAAAAAGGTGAAGCTTTTGGGACTTTGGCTTGATTCCACATTGTCATGGTCGGATCATGTTAACAATGTTGTTACTAAAATGGGTAGAGCGTTGGCAGTTGTTCGTAAATGTGCACAGTTTTTAAAATTACAGTTGTTTAGGCGTGTTGTTTGTTCATTGGTTTTGTGTCATTTGGATTATTGTTCTGTTGTATGGTCTGCGGCATCAAGCAGTCATTTAAAAAAATTACAAGTTGCACAAAATAAGGCTGCAAGACTGGTTCTTGGTTGTTCTTCGAGAACCAGGGTTGCAGAGATGCATGAACGTCTGGCTTGGTTGGAGGTCAGGAATAGACTATCTGTTAATATGTTAGTATATTTTCATGGAATTATTAATACTGGGATTCCTAAATTTTTTTATGATAATATAACTTATTGTTCAGACATTCATTCACATTATACAGAGGGGGATAGTCGACAGATTTCTTTACACTACCTAAATCTGACTGTATAAGAGGACTTTTTTTTATAGGTCAATTGTGTATTGGAACAATCTTCCAGTTGGGATTCGGGACAAAAAGGGAAAAACTGTTTTAAAAAAAGACTTAGTTACATTTGTTTTCGATATTTAATATTGTCTGGATGGTTGAGTGAGGTTGTATCATGGCTATATTATTCTTATTATATTTAGTTTTTTAGTATTTTTTGCATTCTCAGTTTTGTTTGTGAATTTAATATATATATTTTGTGAGTATTTTTGTTGTATTTTGTCTTTTGGTTGTATTGTTTGACCCCAGGAAGAACTAGCTGTCGTCTTGGCGTCAGCTAATGGGGATCCTTTTGAAATAAAATAAAATAAAAATAAGGCATAGGCAATGTGTGCAGAGGGTATAACGTCGCACCTGCAGGTGTTAATTATTTGGTTACTCTTTTGTGGTTAAGATTTGTGTTAATGTTATGGAACATATCCTAAAAGTTGTCAAACTATGTTAAATAAGAGGGGGGGGGATTATGATGTTAAAGGGATGATAAAATGAGAAAAAAATGCAGTGTATATTTGGTCAGACTAAGCTGAGAGTTAATAACAAATATTGTGCAGTACAATCATCCACAAACAGTTCTGTTGGCACTTTTTGCTACACCCTCTGTCACAGAGAAACCGACAACTAGACAGCTAAGGAAAGAGAGCTATATATCAAGTGAAAGCTAACTTGTGAGACAGCAACTGCTAGCCTTAGCCAATGCTAAATTAACTTATTGATTTTTCCCTAGCCGTTATTTGTAATTGAAAAATATCCGTCTTGGTAATTCAGGTTCCTTATTCCACATAACTGAATGAGGAATTGGCAATCCAATCTTGATGGAGTGAAAAAACATCAACATCCAAACTCTCGCTAAAGCTAACTAGCTTAAAACAACAGTCTGCCAGCTCAGCTTTTGACTGTAGTGGAATCCATGGGATTTGGTGTGATTAAGATACCTACTGATAAACCTTATTTAAACACATTGAATTCAATTAGTGGTAGCTTTTTTATATATATATATATTTATACTAATTGAAGACAGAAAGACACATTACAGAGATGCTTTCATTTTCTTTGACAAGAAAAACCTCTGCTGTACCTAACACCAGCATCTAATAAGGGATTTATAGGCTTGATTTGAAACGCTGCTCAAGTTCACACTTTCTCTTACGTTAATCCACCAATAGGATTATGGTGATCAGGAGTAGCATAAATGTACCGCTCAGCTGTCCTCAAACCTTAGGAATGTCCCACAAATTACTGAAAGTATGTGCAAGATGAATGTCAAATTTACAAGAAGAAATGACAAACAGAATTTTGAGAGAGCTAATAATTTCCACAAATGTCTACTTAACCCATATTTGCTGTGCTATTCTTTGTAGAAATATCTCCTCCGTTTGACTTTTTGTAAAAAGCAATATACACTCAAAAAAAAATCATCCATTGTGAATGTAATTACAGCTCTAGCAGGGAATGTCATGCTACTACTTGAGAGTGAAAAGAAGCCACCAAAGCTGCAATGTGATTCTCTCGATTCCACCTCTTGACTGGAGGTTTCAGATGCGGTCCCTGACATGCATGATTGAAATCCCCAATGGCATTATATGAAAGGACCAGCCAGTTGCCATCAAGATTATTATTAAATCAAAGCACAATGGCAAAGCTAACCTTTATATGATCCTTACCAAGTGTTTGTTCAAATCCACATCTTTTTGGGGAAGCCTTGTCCTAAACATTTTGACCCAATCTTTTTCACCCTTTTGTCAAAATTCCAAGCTCTGCCAAGGAAGTGATACTAAAGTGGAGATCAACAGTTTGTTTCAATAACATTGATTTGAAAGGAATTTCGGGTGTTGGGGCAAATACTAAATTGTATGCTCAGTAAAAGTTACATAAAAAGACACTTGAAGTTTGAACATTTTTTGGACCATTTTAAATCCCCGACTCTTTTAATAATAAACATATTTGAGAACATGTACATAAAACATTAATCTCAGGCAAGTACTTTTCCTATCTGCAAAAACTCACAAGCACACATTGGTTCACAGCCCAAAAGGTACAACAAATAAAATCATGTTTGTTTTCATTGTTCACTCAGTGACAGCCTAACACAATGAACATGCAGTTGTTAAACTCAAAAAGGAGCATTACTTCAGAAAAAAACAAAAATCCAACCTATTGTGAGATTGTCGGCGGCAACATCAAAGAGATTAATCAGTGAATATCTTGTCAGGGTAAATGTCTGCTTGAAGCCTGGTGAAAAAAACATAAGCAGCTCCAAGTGCAGTGAAGCCTCAAACTATTATAATATCATCATGTTCTGATGGTATCTGGACAGAGATCTCCCAGTGTTATTTAAAGAGATTAGTAAACAGGATTCTTTGATATTTTTGATGATTTTTCAACTGGAAAGCCTCAGCAATATGTATCCTGGTCACAAATCTTCAAAAAAGAAAAGAAAATATCTAAGGAATCCATATCAACAAAACATATGTTAAGAAAACGTACAATTGGGCAATGTATTGCTATCTAGTTAGCTTCAAAAATAGTATAGTTTTGGTTCTGGCTATAAGTCTGAGAAATTGGAAAGAATGCTGGGACAAGAACTGAACAATGAAAACAAAGATTTAATGGAACAGGTTGATGACAAAAGCAGGACCTTCAGAGATTTCTAAAAGAAAGTGAGGAGGTTAGGAGGGTTCAGGAGGAAAGAAAGTAATCACTCTATGACTGCTACACACAACAGTGAGATGTGGAAATATTTAATCCACACAAAAACGTTTGACATTGTACTCATCTAAGACAATAAATACTTGAAGTGGTACCAATCTGATTTTGAACTGAAGCGGGTGCTGAATCCCGTCCACTGGCAGTGAATATCATCAACCCTGCTGATGATGGAATAAATACGACACAACTTAGCAAAAAGAAAATAAGCCAACCACAGAAAAGAGGAAATCTTTGATGGACATCCCCAACAAATAATGCCACATTATTGTTCGAAACATTGTTATATCGAAGAGCCAATTTCCTTTAGATTGTCCGTGTAAAAAGCATTTCAATGTAACTGGTTGGGACTTCGATTAAACTGATGGGTAGCTTAATGTAATTTAAGATTGTCTTATGTTTTGCATATACAATCTCAATGGGCAAAGTAACTATAGTGCTGAAATGAATGTAGTACAACATTTACATCTGAAATGTAATCTGAGTATGTAGCTTGACCAATTCTGGATTGTAGGCCAATATATTAGAGTTTAAAATACAACCTGATAATATGTCTGCCAATGTTCTTTTTCTGTTTTTGGCCACAATATATACAGAGCAATTGAAAAGTAAATTTGTCACTGCTTCAATTTTCACTGTAAAATACAATATGAATGTATCATTTACGTCTGGCAGTAAATGAACTACACTTTACAGATTTAACATAGTGATTGACACAGATGGAAAACTCTTTACCTAATTAGCGACGTTAGCTCTGAGAGGCACTGTTTTTAGGACAAACTATAGAGGGAGAGGACTGGAGTTTGGCAGACGGCAGCACACACAGCTAAGTAAACTCTCTGGTCTAATAACGGGCTCCTTCTGCCCTGAGGTTAAACAGATCCACTAATCTCTCTCTTTGTTTGGTTTGGGTTTTGCATTTATCTAAGCAGCACCCAAAGCGATGGACGCCGGTGCGTTGGCAGCTCTGCTGTTTCCCTCAAGCTTGAACATTTGACTAAATATGCAGGTGCAGAAACATCCACCCACTAGAAATAAGACTAATGTGTTCATTAGTCAAGATACAAATTTAATAAAAGCTGGCACTTGTCCATGCATGTTTAGTGGCTTGTTATTTGGATTTCTTAATCGATCAGAGCAGCAAGATAGATGAAAAATATTTACCAGCAGACTGTGCATATAGATCCATCATGCATTTTGGAGGTCTAAATATTGTAAATAGATGCAGAGTCAGTGAAAGATTAATGCATCTGCCTGTGTATAGGCTGACAACCAGCCTTTCAGACAGTTACATAATCAAGCTTTTTTTCCAGACACATGCCCCCATGCTGAGATGTTGGCTGAGAGCAGATAATGAAAAGATAGTGTAGATGTCCGCTGAGATCTATGACCAGGTTCAGACTTTGAGAAGCAAGCCCTCCCTACTTCATCATCATAATGCTGATGTGGCAATAAGCAGCAACCCACACTTGAAGGAAGACCAGGCAGTTACAGTCAGGGGACACCAAGTACTAGGAAATTGCATTACAGGCATTCCCTTTGGAGTATTTAAAAATGGAAACATTGGAAGCCTTGTTTTATTGCTTGTGCTTTCGATGAGGTCTTTCCAAAGCGCTTCTGACAGTTTGTGATGCAGAGAATCATCAGACATGAAACAGCAACTTCACAGAGCGGTATTCTGAGGTGAAGTTGTGATAAGTAAAAGTGTGATATGAATACTTTCATCTGCGTGGATATGCAATCTAACCTTCATGCCACATCTTTCCCCTATATATAGTTCTTTCCTTAATGGAATTTGACTGTATTGCTATGCAGAGGTAACCCACAGTGAACCATATTCATTATGAAAGTGAGACCTTTTGAAGATCCTTAAAATGGCTGAAGCTTCCCTTGGTAAGTCTCCTGTCTGAATGTACCATATGCTTACTATCATATAAGACAAAGAAAGCAGCTTATCCTAAGAAGCTGGAAAATCACATTCAAAGTCACCAAGATTTGTCCATTTATGGTTACTTTGAAAATGTCCTCATTCTAAAGATGGCTTAAGGCCTGGTACACATATACACGGGTATTTTAAAAAACTGATTTTTGTGCATTTTGGCCTTTTGTCAACACACAAACCACGTTTTAGGTCTTTGCCATCCTGTTGCCAAAATTAGTCTCCAGTAACAGAGAACGTACAAGCAGCTTGAAAATGTCCCTTTGGAAGCATGGCGGTTATGTTCACAGAGGCTATGTTGTTATAATTGTTATAAACAGATATCTACATATGAATGCAGAATCTGTAGGCAAGGGGATAAGATTTTTAAGAAATATGTGAGGTAAGATCAGAGTATCCTGTTGTGTACTAACACATCTACAAAATGTGTGCTAGTATTGTAATCAGCTGTAAATGTGATTTAGTTTGCAACCCAGCCATCTCTATGGCATCTTTATTATGTATTGAAGCTGTCAGATTAAATGTGTGAAAAAGAGGCATAAAGAACACGTTTGTCCATGCAATACTACTTTATTAATTTGGTCATATGGATATATAAGCTACAAAATGTAAAAAAATGATAAAAAAAAATAAGTAAAAAGGAAAAAAATAAGGAAAAAAATAAGGAAAAAGCACAGAAAAAGTAGTTGAAGAGATATTTTGTTGATTTCAAACCAGCTCTGTGTCATAGCAGTGTGGGCAGTGTGTTTAAATGAATGCCTGCTTCCTTCTGTGGCGCCAGTGTACGAAGCTTATCGCGGAGCAGAGCAGCCTAGGTATGCCGAGATCAGCCAGATGATGCCAAAAGCATTGCTCTTCTGTGCTCTGGCACAAGGAGAGAAGCCAAACACTGTTCTTCTAAACACGCTACCCACACAAAGATGACCCAGAGATGGTTTAAAATTGTTAAAGATTCCCTTCAAGGCTACTGGAGCAAAGAGCCAGGATGGTAGACAGCTGACAATCATCTCTCAGTCCGCAGGTGACAAAGATCATTACTACATCTTTACAGAGCTTAGTCACATTTCAAGGTTTTATGGTCTGTGAACTGTCCAAGCAGTTCAACGAGCATGTACCAAACGCTTAGTGCTCCTCAGTGGTTACAATCTGCTGTACAGGTCTGCCACCTTATTTATTTAAGGAGAGTTCCTCCTCCTCAAAGGTTGTGGTAATTCTTAAAAGAATATGGAGTGTGGAAAAAGACAGCCACCTGGGTCAGGCTCAGCCCAGGAATAACGTACACTGTTCTTCATTACCTTGATTTACATTTTTAGTGTCACACATACAACAAGTCTAATTCTTGAGACAACAAAGAAACTTATCATAGCTCATGCCACTCTACAGCCAATCAGTATGCAGTGTATGTCATCTGTATATGTTAAGACGTAGTGCACATTTATTCGGAGTTCTCATATTTGCTCATGGGGACTTAACTGTCTGTCGGCGAGGGAGATTGCAATCTGTGTCCAAGGCTGCCCATTCGATATTTTAAACCCTTATCATCATCTGACAATTTTATGAATAATAAAACATGATCTTATAATGTGGCAGAATTGCGCGGAGCCTTCAAATCCTCTTCTGACATGATTAGAGAACATTGAAGTACACTTATGTTTATGCAATGTCTGATCAGACTAACGGCTTTTCCTATTAACATATTAAATGAATTGCAGCACCAGAGACAAAGATCATTAGGCAGATTTTCACCACGGGGAAATCATTTGGACAATGCATTGTCTAACAATGTACGACTACAGCGATGCATCACACAGCCTCAACTTGTTTCAGCATCCAGCTTTCCCCTAATCCTTCACAAACTACAGCCCTGCTGGTGTTTGCACTTTGTCGAAAAACAACCCTTATTTCTTCAAGGTAGCTGTTTCATTTCAAAAGCAAGCACTCTGTGATTTGCTGTTTTGTGTTCTGTGATTAGTCATAACAGTGACTGGCATGCCGCAAACAGTAATGGCTAATGTGTCCATGCAGTGACGTGCAAACACAAGTTACAGTTATCATACTACATCTCTTCCCCAGAAGCACAGACTGTCTTAGTGTACTAAACACTGTACCCTTAGGGTTTATCCCTTTATCAGATGCGCCTGTCTCTCTCTCACCTTCTCCAGCTCAAGTTATTTATCTGCCTGCAGTTCAAACGCAGGTGTGACATTGCTTCGTCTTCATATGCTAAAGACATAAACAGTGGCTTGTTAAGAGGTTTTTTTTTTTAATTGGCATGGCTTGGGTTTAGAGATTTCTAAACTGCTGTGCTTCCTGCATGGTGCTTTGGTTAAAATTTGCATTTAAACGTTAGGTCTACCTGTTATTGGCTCCTCTAGAAATATGAGCGAGAGTGCTGCAGCACTCTGGGATAATGGTCTCGGAGGACGGTGGCTCCTATAAAGAGTGTGCACATAAAGTGAACTTAGGCCACAGCCATTTACATTAGAGGCAGTCAGAGCTCCCATCATTTTTCTTTGATCGTCGGGCAAGATGTGTACATTATGTTTATTGGAGTTACAGGTGTGTAGGGCTAAAGGAGAGTATAATTTACATAGTAAGGACTGAAACATAATTCCCAGGCCAGGTCCAAGTAGCTGTTCCACCCATGAAACAGCGTCAGTGATGATCAGTGCAGAATCCCATAGGAAACACATTGAAACACATAAAGGCAGTCCAATGCTCATCCTCATCTACTTTTTTCTTTTAACAGTGGCCATGGCTATTAACCATGAACCTGGAGCCAGACACACCCATTGCTTCCTTCTGTCAAAAAGAGCCTCTTTGGTGCTACACTGAACACACACTCTTCGAGTATGCCATCCAACTGCGAGAAAACCCAACGGACTGCTTAGCACCCACTGTAAGTACTCACACACACACTCTCTGCTGGAGTGAGCTTTTGAGTGTTCACTCATGACACTCACAACAAGTCAAACCCCAAAAGAGAAACTCATCATCAGCTCTGATTTCTGAAGGAATCATTTCCAAATGATCCCCCCTTCTGTTCAAAAATCGTAGTTACAGTAGGTCTTACATCTGCTTTCTGCACAGTTCTAATCAAAAAGAGTTAGGTCTGTCTTAAATGTAAATAGACTGTATTTGTATTGTGCTTTTCTAGTCTTAACAACTACTCAAAGCGCTTTTTACATATTACAGGCATCATTCACCATTCACACACATTCATACACTGTGGCCAAGGCTGCCATACAAGGTGCCACTGGCTCATCAGATAAACATTCGCACCGAAAACAATGCCAGTGTCAGGCATCGGTCCGATGCCATACGCATGTACTCGTACTTGCAATCATAAAATTACTCCAATTCTACCTCCGATACCATCTCATAGCAATGTTACATTAACCTCTCTGTCGAGCAGGTATAGGCAGCAAAAGAAGAGCAATGCCAGCCGCTTCTACATTTTTGACTGTAAAAATAACAGAGGCTCCTACCCAATAGATGATTACACTTGACAACCAGCCATTATCATTCATTAATAATACTGGGTTTCAATGTGTTCTAAGTGTACTGGAGTCGAGGTATGAGATTCCCAGCCGTCAAATCATTACAGAAACCATATTTCCAAAGCTGCATGACTTTGTGAAAAAGCACATCAGCAGCCTGTTACCCATAAGCTTTACCACTGATATTTGGAGTGGCAGTGTCACCCCTGCCCAATGTCTCATAAACATGAAGAAAGCAATATTAAATTCCATTCTGTCTACATGCGGTCCCTACACAGCGCTGTTTTAACAACCTCAGCGCTCTTCTGCAAATTCAGTGCAATTTTTTATATATTTTTTTACAAACAAGCTCAAACGAAATCAGTCGGTTTGTAGTCTAACTGCTTATATAGTTTGCTACAAGTCTTTACATTTGGACAAAATCTTGTTACTTTAGCTGCTTGTGTAAACAATGCATCCTCTCTGCTGGAGCTGGTAACACATGGTTACTTAATATGCATGTGAATGACATCAGACTTTGCTTCTTCATTCTTTCTAAACTTCACTCAGTATTTTGAAATCAGGAAGGATATGTGTTATTCTATTGACATTAGCTCAGTGACAGTGAAATGTCCAGCCCATGGCCACTGAGCTTTGAATACAAAAAAGGCATGATAACCTACTTTGGAAACACTGCTTTGTTCTAATTGAAAACAGTATCAGAGCAGGCCAAAATCATTTATTTAAACAACTTTATTTATGCTTTTATTCTTGCTTTTTATAGGCAACACATGAAACCAGCAAGTGAATGAAAGAATTAAAAGACTTCAAATAAAGGAATGATAAGAGCTTAATAAAATTTCAGCTTCCGACCCCAGAGGGTATCGGCGGGTACCCAAATGTAAGTACTTGCACTTGGTCTTAAAAGAAGTGGTATCATTGTGTCCCTACACACCAATGACGCAGCATCGGGAGCAATTCAAGGTTCAGTGTCTTGTCCAAGGACTGCAGGGTCAGGCATCAAATCACCAACCTTCCGATTGGCAGGCAGCCCCGATCTTTACATATAATTTGAACGGCTATGGGTCAGTGCTTGCAATAAATTTCAATTTACATACACCATCTTGGCAGACGGAAATGTATGTACACACAAATGACATATTTACATATTGCATACCTCCTCCGAAGCCACAATCACTTTAATGAACCTGGCAGGTAGCATTAATATATCAGGTGTTCATAATATCATTCATGTGAAAAACTGTAATCACAATCAGATAATTTTTTTAATGCGTAGTACACCATCACTGAATATATGCTATTCTTTAAAGAGCTACAGTACCTACAATTTTGTGCACTGAACCCTTAAAATGACTTATAGTTGTATCCTTGGCCTATTATTACGGAATGTGTGACATTTTCTAACATGTCAATGGGGTTACAAGAGCTTGTTTGACAGCGATAGAAACAGGAGCTCTTGACCACGAACAGAGTTGTGAGTCTTCAGATGCCTTATGTAATGTGCTACAGTGATACTGAAACCATGAACAAAGAAGCAGTGTAGATAACATAGATGTAGTCTGTGTGACGTCAAACATATGTTGCTGAAGAGCCAAAGAGGTGGAGTGTGGATGGACCCGAGGCGGGCCGAAATAGGACCTACAGTCTCCTGTCACTCAAAGCAGCTATGTGCTCTAAATTAATTATGCTGGAAATTAGTTAAAGAGACCTGTAAACCTGTTAGTTTGTTTTTGCTGTAAAGTTGCGCATTTTAACCAAGGCACGTATGGGGATTGAGGTTGGGTTGATGCATAAGGAAAATCTGATCACCTCAGGTAAGTAGTTATTTATGGTATTGCATATTAAATTGACAAACAATTTTTAACCTTACTAGCTGCATAGCTCTAAGGATGGATTTAGGTTGGTCAGTCAGTTTGTTGGTCTACCACGTTGGTCCATTACTTTGGTTTATTACCAAAACTGCAAAACTAATAACTTTCCCATCAGTCCCAGTTGGACTTTGTGTTTGTTGCTAATCAGAAATCAGCAGAATGCTAACACGCTAAACTAAGAGGGTAAACATGTTATACCAATTTATCATTATGTTGCCATTGCCAATGTGAGCATATTGGCATGCTGATATTAGCATTTAGCTCAAAGCTCAGTTGTGCCGAAGTACAGCCTGGCAGAACTGCTCACATTACTGTAGACCTACTGTCTTGTTTAAATACAGTATATTCTTACATAACCATCTAAACTTTATAGCACTGCAAATACAATATAGTGTATTTTAGAGGTGAAAATTATGAATCCCAAAAGCCATCAGATCAGGTGTCTCTCTGTCATGCCAGATGGTTTCTGCTGACAAAATGGACACCATGTATGGCAATGTGCAAGCACTTGATATCAACAACCTCACTTCACACTGCGGGAGTGTACATGGACATTATCAGCAGACATTGCATCTGCACACACACACACACACGCACACACACACATGCACACACACTCACACTACTGTTTGATGCTGTTCCACCAACAACACTGCAAAGAGCTCTCCCTCTTCATCATGGCGACGCTGTCCAGAACCATATCTCAAATGGAGTTGCGGCTTTTTCAGTTCATTGAGATTGAGATTGTGTGTTGATGTATGTGTTTATTTGTATGTCTAGCTACATATCTGTTGCTTTCATTTGTATGTTAGGTTATGTCTCTTTGTGTATCCGTGTAAGCGGCAGCTTATTCATCCGTCTAGTTTTTTCATAGTATGTGTTTGTGCTCACAAAATCCCCAATGGACTGTCATATCAGTTCTGTGTGAAACCAGCCAAATCCCTGCCACAGATTAACAGGAGAGGGCAGCGGCAACTTTTCAGGACAAGAGTAGAGGGAGCAGTCGAACCAATTAGGAACTTGCAACCCGGCCACCCAGCCCTACACTCACCCTGGCTGGCTCAAGATAACAGAGCCGACACATGCTCAGACAGATACACACTGGGTTGCACTCGCCGCATACCCACTCATAACTTTGTAGCTCATTCATATGCAACACGGTGCCAAAACATTATCCATTAGCTGCAACAAGGGCCTGAGCATTCTGCTAGTGTCAAATATGCATGAGGGAGTGGAGGTTTGTGTCCCATAATCCTCCAGGCAATTAATACAATCGTTTTTAGGGCCAAGCACCTAGATGCACACATCAAACCTCTCCCTGGGCTCGTTGAATTTTTTAGGTAGACTAATTTACCCTTACGTTGGCCAGAGGCTTGCTTTTATGGATTGGAGCTGTCTGGAAGCCGACGGCATGCCATACCTTGAGAATTGTCCGCAATGATGTATGGGGCTCTAGGGACATTACATTCACAGTGGAAAACACTGCTGAAAAAGCTGTGGTGGTCTGTACTGCTGATTGGATTGTATCACTAATTGAGAAGTGATTTGGTGTTGGATTTGCTAAGCTGAGTTAATATATGCTCAGTCCTGCAAGTGAATTGTTTTCAGGGAAATTACTTTGTGTTGAGATTTGATCCATTAAACATTTACGCCACACAAACGTGGTTGCAGACTTGACTGTCATAGAGAATCCCATTTCGTCTTTATACATCCATGTTTTCTCTGCACCACTGTTCCTGCGGAGTGTGTCGTCGTCTTCAGTATAATGCAAAGCATTTAATTCAGGCTCACTTTTTGTTGTTGCTTCTGCACATGTTTTTAGCCTCCAGTCAGATATTGATTAAAATGTTCAGTCTAGTGTAAGGAGAGGGGGCCTGCTATTCAGACGCATTCGGTTGGTGGGGAAGCAGTATTGATTGCACTTAAAGTGACAAAATTGAGGAGGCTCACTTTGACACGGTATCCCTATTGCTGCCAACAGACAAAGTGTGGGCCAGAGAAGCACTGCAGATTGATTCCTGTGATCATGAATGGCTTGAGACCTATAAATCAGTCGCCCAAGCTATGTTGCTTGAGAATAAGTCAACAATTTTTCATAGTGCTGTGGTAATGTAAGGACTGACAGCCAGCTAATACTGTGGTAATGAATAGGCATCATACGCTGAAAAGTTCTCACAGCTCTATGTAGTAATAACCCAGCATGTACAGCACGTAGACTGGTAGTATATTTTAGAAGGCAGGTATTGCGGGCAGCCGGTTCAGGCGTCTATGGGATTTTGTTGTGCATTATTCACTGGCAAGGCATGAAGCTGATACAGCCTCTCCCCCTCTCATGATCATCCATCAGGTAAAATTGCTTTCTTCTAACGTTAGGCTGTCAATGAGAAATAACAAATGTAGCCATGCATAGCAATACATAATGACAGGGTAATAATGCCCAGAGGTCAGAGGATTGTGACCTCAGTTAAGGCAGCTTGTTGAAGGGACTACTTGCATCACCAGGTCACCAAGGAATCTTCATCTGAGGGGGCTGCTGACAGGTGGTCCACTCTTCTGTGATGTGTTTTTTTTTTAATCATTGAAACAGCATGCTTCATGTCTTTTAAAACATGTAATTTCGACCGTGATGTTCTTAAAGGTCCCATGTCTTGCTCATTTTACGGCTTTTATTTCTTCTTTTCAAAAAAATAGTCTAAATATTTTTACTTGCATTCACCCTCTGTCTGAAACGCTCTGTTTTGGCGGCTGTTTCTTAAGCCACTCTCCCGAAAATATCCCTGTCAGCTCTGATTGGTCAGCGTTTCTGGGTCTTTCGCATCTGCTCTCGGTTTCTCTGCACCATTATACCAGCCGGAGAATGACTGTAACGGTTCTGTAGCGGCACTTTTTACCTACATATAGTGTTGTAGTGGCACGTTTTACCTACATATAGTGTTGTAGCAGCACATTTTACCTACATATTATGTAGTTGTGACATCCCAACCGTATGGAAGTCCTGACGGGCCGTCTAAAGGCACCTTTTCTGATTGCAGGCGATGTGCATTTCTCTATGGGTTGACAATTTTTGATACTATGACAGTATTTATTTAGCACCTTGACCTGCTTTATGATCAAACAAGACCTTGAATGTAAACACTTGAGGAAAACCTTAACTGGGAAACTCAGAGAAAGCTTCAAAAGCATGCAGGAGCGTGATTGAAAATATTTACATCACCAATGTTTCTGATTGGGCTCTTTGAACACTACTCAAAACATTTTTACACAACAGGAGTAAGAATTGGGAGGTGAATTAAGGAGAGGCAAGACAGATGGAGGAAAGACCTGTACGGCTCAAGATGGACAATTTCAAATCTGAAAAATGTACAGTACATAGACATAGTTGGCTTGTGTTTGAAGACAGGGGAAAGCACAACAAGCACACAACAGGATAGAGTCATTAAATGAAGGAGAAAGCAAATTTAAATGCTTTAGTGGTCTTTCTTCCTTCCCAGTTTTCTCCTTATTGTCTGTTGCCTGCAGGTCCCTGGATCCATGAGCTGCATAGCCAATTAGCCATGAACGTAAAAGAGAGAAAGCTGGTTGCAAGTGATTAACACACTAAACCATACTGGATTTAGAAGCAGACATGTGGATACACATGGAAAGATGAATGTTCACTATGCACAGTAGTAAAATAATTTCTCGGCATCACTTGTTTTGGCTCTTTATTATATTATTAACATTCTTTTTGTATTAGAGCATGTAATTTCACTGTAATTTCAATCAAAGCAACATTTTGGCCCTCATCTAATATCATCTTAGGTGAGAGACTGTGAGAACATGATAAACATGGGGAACTGGTTTATTGTAGTTTTTTTTACTCAGCGTACATTGAGATTCATATTAGTGAGGCTCTACACAAGCAAACACAGCATGGTATATCATCACAGCAAGTGATGCGTGCATGTTGTTGTGGGGTGGGGTGGGGTGGGGGGTGGGGGTGTTAAGTGAATTGTGAGGTCTAGATGGTATTGTTCTTCGCAGGGTAGGACTCAAAGGACGTTTTAATGAATGCAGCTTGGGGAGTGCAGGAGGATTGTCTGTCATGGCAGAAGGAGGGATATTTACTGTGTTTCTGATGTAGACACTGAATTATTGAAAAGGAGATCCGGGCACTGATACTATGGGTAGCACAATTTAAATTTGGTTAATTTCAAACTTAATATAGTTAGTTTTTTTTCATTTTGGTTTCTAAATAAAAGGTCAGTTGAGCAAAAAGATACAGTGTGTTTCATATCTTTTGCATATATAAAGTCCTTCACTCTGCAGACCAGAGCTTAGTTTATGTGCACTGCTGCAGTGAAATTGAAACAAATGGCTGAGAGGAATGCTCTTGATAAGTTAGATGTGACAGTCGACTCTACGCAGCCTTGGGTAGCTTTGTTTGTATGTGTTTGTAAAGAAACAATGCAATGATAAACCAATATATATATATTCCATCCTTGATGCATTGTATTTGTTACCTGTTTTTTCAAAATCAAAAAGCAGGAGGCAACTGGGAATTAATGTGCATACATACATCGTTAATATTGAGTATGAGTTTCCCTGACATAGTAATATATTTTAATCATTTTACGATTTCAGTGATTCAAATGAGCAGGTTTCTCCAGCTCGGTGGGATTAGCGATGCTCGGATAAATGTGTGTGTGGAGTAGCTAAACGGTGTGTAGGATTGTGCAGTCGTCTGTGCAATTGCTTGAATGCTTGTGTATGTTTTGTGTGTAACCCGTGGGTAATAAGCATCTGACCCTGCCTAGATCATTTCCCTTCTTGGTTTTAATTAGGTTGTAAATGTCAACATATGAACTATTCTCTTCCGCTGTGTGGAGCATGTGTGCAGTGTTTGTTGTTGGCCCTGCTGAAGGACTGCTGGTCATCTTTCGTCACATGTTGACTCGTCAGATAATTAAAGTATGTAAATGACTCAAAGGCAGGGTTAAAAATAGCTGCTTCAGGCGTCTCTCCCTGAACTCCATTCTTCCCCAATATGCATTACAACAAGCAGGGGATACACGTCTTGGCAACCACCAATTAAGGCCACATATCTCTCACATAAGGGCTATTGCTTCATCAAAGCTCTGAGAATAATGAGATAAAGTAAACAGTAATTACTGGAACCAGGTCACTGATTACAGTTCTGTCTCTGACTGGCCCAATGCGATTTCAAGGCAAGGGAACTTCTTCATATAGCCATTTTAAAGCAATCTGACCTAATGGCATGCAATAAAATCAATTTATCTTTCTGAATTTCCATCAAGTATTTTTCATACCGGCCCTCTTTCCACCACACACGTTGCCAAATCCAGCTAAATTCAGCCATGGAGATTGATGATGACTCCTCCCCACTAAACATACTGTATATCCATTACCTTAGGGAGAGATCAGTACGGATTTTAAAACAGTTATCAATCTGGGACGTAATTTAACTTTAATAGAAGAGTGAGAGGTCAAACAGTGAATTCAAAATATGGTTTATCAGCACAGACAAGACATTGTGTTCTTTTGAATGTTCTCAAGTTGTTCAAGTGATTAAAATGACCTATGTTCACGTAACCTCCTGGGTTGTTAAAATGGCTGTCCAGGTGGAAGTAGCATGACGTTATACTGCTAAAAAAAGTCTTAGTAATGTCATTCAGTTGCATCATTTTGGTAGGTCCAATGCCAACAGATTCAAAAGTGTTTTCTAAAATAATTTGTGGTTAAGTTAAACTAAGAGGTGAATGTCAATTGCAGGTCTATGTGAACAAGATGTAAACTGTACCAGATGTGCTACACTCCCATCCATCACCCTTTTCTCGAAACCCTTACTTTTTAACCATGCTATTTACATATATTACATTCGACTTCATGTTGGCATTGAATATAAATCAAAAGTTGAGAAATTGTCCAATTTGTACATAGTTCCTGTGTGGCCTCAAGATTTTGCTAACTTTTTGCTGGAACCCCAATCCTTTTCCTTTGTCTCTGCACAGTTCGATCATGTTGTTGAGTCACACGCCTCAGGATGAGTTTAAAGTTTTCTCTTAAGAATCATTTTCAGTATAAACACCTCTTTGCCTCAATCCACTCATGAGTCATGACTTTCCATTAACTTTATGTGCAATCAGACTGCCTGTTAAAATTCACTTTGTGTTCAGTGTTTACACATTGGAGAGAAGGTCAAGGTGGATGACTGGGTGTTTAACGTAAATGTGACTTGGACGTTTTAGATGCCAAAACTTAACAACTCTTTTTCCATAGCTGAGCCAGATCCAAGTTCTTTTTAGAAATTCTCTTGCAGCATTATTATTCATCATTTTTGAATCTATTTCCCCAGAGTCTTGGTAAGCACACCTGGACACAGACATGTGAATTATTCCTTGTTGCTCGCAGAAAGGGATTCTAACATGACCTCACCTAAGAGCTACTGATCTATAACTGCACAAGGGAGACCCTACAGTCCGAGTATCTCTTAATTGCCTTCAGGAGGGTAGGGTGATGTTAAAGCTACTAGTTACTTAACAGCACCCTTGTCGTAGTGTAATAACAAAAGGTATTGAATTATTAGTGTATACTGTTTGTCTGCAGGGGGGTTAAGGGCCATTGTAAATGGTGGCTGGTCGTTAAAGGAGCATTAGCAGTGGGTTACACAATGAGGCTGCTCTCTCAGATCATTACCATTCATCACTGCTATTACCATTAGAATATATACTCTCAAAAAAAACACACATTAGCACTCAGTGCATACACATTATAATATACAGGACACAATCTTCCATTGCAAGCCATTTTGCATTCCCACCAAGTCAGTGACTTGGGAAATATTCTCAGGTGCCACAATTTGCATACATGTTACAGCCAGTCAGTGTGTGGGTAACATGAAAAATGCAATTTTCTGCATGGCTTCTCACTCTTTAAGATGGCAGCTGTGTGTATGAAAGAGAGACAGAGAGAGAAAAAGAGAGAGAGAGAGAGAGAGAGGGGGGGGGGGGGGGGGGGGGGGGGGGGGGGGGGATTATACGCACATTTTGTTTTCCATTCAAATTTCTGCTGCTTTGGGTTTACTATTGGCTCCCAGAGGCCTGTACTACGAAGCAAGATTTGGCACTAACGAGGTAACTTCAGGTTCCAACCAGGGTTGTGTGTATAATGACAGTGGATCACATGTTCCCAGGTTAAATCGCTATGGTAACGCTGAATCTCCTAACCTGCTCAGGAGCAGGTTAGGAGATTAGAGATCAACCAACTGGCCAATCAATACCGATTGATAAAGGCTTCACTGTCCTTTGAAGATCCGGTGGAGCTCAGAGAGCTCTCTCTGTGCAGAGAGAGAGAGAGAGAGAGAGAGAGAGAGAGGTGCTCTCATAAAAGTTAAAACATTTAGAGACCTACAACCCCGTTAACATTCCCTGATGGGTATTTTTATGAAAGCTATAGATTGTCAGCAGATGGAATAACGTATAAGCTATTTGTTGGCTTCTTAAGCCATGTGTTGCCAATGCATACATGGGTTTGAGTTGTTTTTATATTTTTTATTTGCTCTCATGATTGCTTACCACTGCAAGTGTTGCAACTGACATAAAAAGCTAAAGCAACGAAAGTTTATGGAAAGGACGTGTAGGGAAGTTAAGTTTACACTTCCTAAGTTTAAAGGAAGTGTAATTATGGTCAGATTTTATTCCTGACTGGTGGGGAAGTAATATTGCAACACGGTCTCACGGCAGTTTGTGAATCGGTAACGTCTATTGATTTGTGTACACACACACATGTTTATCTCGTTTTTTTGTGGTGGTGAGCACATGCTCAGCCCCATGACAAAAACGAGATTAACGTGTGTGTGTGTACACAAATCAATAGATTAAATAACGTGACCGTTTCACAAACTGCCATGAGACTGGGTTGGATATTGATAAGCGTTTACAGCATCAGCTATTTTTTTGCCAGCTTTCCTTCCTGTTTTAGGAAGCAGCGACTGTATTGCATTTTGCCTGTAAAACTGTGTTTGTTTCTTCATATTTATGTAGAATTATAGTTTGCTTGTGTTATGTAAAATATGAAGTTCTAGTAGATGTTTGTGATTGGTCATGCTGTGCAAACACCGCCTCTTTTATGTGAACGTTTGTGTCGCTGGATCGGGAAACCCTTGTTTGATTTAACTGGTTGATAACCACTGTCGTGAGACAGGTTATGCGGGACCGCAGTTATTAGGTTAGGTTAAACCGGATCATGTTGATCCTGCTTTGTAGTACAGAACTCAGGTTTGTTCTCTGAGAAAACACTTCATCTAGAAATTTCTTCTAAAAATTGTCTTTAGTGCAACAGATAAATCTTTGGACTCTGTACTGCAAATCATTGGGGATTTTAGATCCAATGTTTCAGAGGTCATGCCAATGACTTCTCCCACAAAATAATAGAGGGAGGAGTTTTAACAAACAGCACGTCCAAAACATCCTTTTTCTCTGACAGTAGGGAAGGAATGGATTTGTTCCAAAAGTCACATCTGGCTCCCTGCTATTTCGTATCCAGATAATCATCCGTCTAAAAAAATGAAAGTCCTCTGAAAGGATTTCATGAACGATAGCAGTTAATGTACTCTCCGAGGCTGAATCAAACACTCACCAGCTACAGACTTGTCTTCTTTTGCTCTGCATTGACAAACCTTTGGCATCCCACGTTAGATGAATGTTTTGACATGAATACAGCGCTGTGGAAAGTTTGAGCGAGCCACCCAGTGTCCAAGATGTTCAATTTATTACAACCCTCCCTCCTGTGAGTATTTCAATTCTGCACATCAATAACACTCAGTAATTTCTAAACAGAATGAATGAGTGCCCTGTGGGGAAGAAAAAGAGACAACGAACTTCACCACATGAAGCTCTTTCTTCCTGTCCTGCTGCATTTTCTGTGACAGGATTATTCTCAGGCACAGTGGCACACAGTGCATGGAACAGTCTCTTTGTCTTTGCTCTCTGCACGGGGGCAGTCTCTAAGAGCACTTCTGCAACACATTAGTGAGTATAAAACTGTAATGAAGTGACTGAAGTACAAGAGATTTAACATTGTGCTTTTTGGATTTTCAGTGTCTGCACTTTTGCACATGTTGTTCTTTCAACATGGCTTCAGCACAATCCGCTAGTGGTCTGATATTGGCACACAGCACCAAAAGGGCATTAATCTAAAGCCAGAGAGCCCCAGCGGGACAATGGATTTGAGCAGGGAAAAAAAGGTACATGTCTCAGTCTTGAGTGTGAGGTGCGGGCATTTGATTAATGCCTGACATCATTGTGCGTTTCCACTTGGACAGGCTGATAAACTGAGAGAAATTGCTGATGAATGGCCACCTGCCTCAGAGATAAGGTATATTTCTCTCCTTGGGGTATAGGCAATACTCAAAGTTTCTATTTTGACATTAAAGACATGTTTGTGTATCTCATTGGGTATTTGCAATAACGTGTTCAACTTTGTGCACTCTTTCATGAAATGGTTTGGACAGTGGCTGAGGGATAGCCACATTCAGCTTGTGAGACACAGATTGCATTTCTTGCAAATGAGCCAAATAGTAAGATGCCAGATATTGAAACATCCACGATAGCTCATCTTAGAGGCAATGTTGTGTGCAGTGATGCTTTAAAAAAATATACCACATGGGCACATAAATGATTAATCAGTTTGTTGGTGTCACATAAAACATTGTCAAAACCTAATCAATACTTTAGATGGATGATGATTACGATGGCCAAAGCAAGTGGATTTGTTATCAATTACATGTGCACCGGGTTCAAAACAGTTAAAATGAGAAGAAACCAGATGTGTCCTCAATTACTTCTTACATCCTAATTCACTGGCTTTGCAATCACCTGAGAGAAATTGTCATGTTTCATTTGGACAATTCTCTTTTCCTACTATAAGAATAAATTACAAATACACATCTTGGTGGTCCCGCTCTGAATATTATTGTCACCGCAAATTCATCTCAAGGGGACATAACATTCACTTTAATTTTCCCTAAGGGCATGTCTGTTAGGAAGATTTACCATATTTTCCAGGTGCCTGAAATTGATTTGAGGGGCTTCCCAGTGCATCCGGGTAAATGAAATGTCAACATCTATGTGACGTGATGGAAATGAATGGTATCCAACATAAGGGAGGAGACAGTGAGGGGGTAAAAGTAAGAGTACGGTGTAGTTGACTGTCACATTTGTTGAGACAGGTTTTTACTTATCCAAGTAAAACCTTGAGACTCTTTACTTGCCACTTAGTGGTCGACTATAGTTTCATAACCAAAGTAAAGGGTCAGCTCACCACATCACCAAGTAATCCAGGTTTTGTTTAGTTCATTTTTAATCCATATTGCATTCCTTTTAGAAATAATTTTGGTCAGTTCATCCCTTTGGTCCAAACCATTGTTGAATGGATCGCCATGATATTTTTGTCCCGGCATTCGTTTTTCCCAGAAGATGAATCCTAACGACTTTAGTAATCCCCTGACTTTTACATTAATGGTCTCAACAATAGGATGGATTGGCATTAAATATGTTACATAAATCCGTGTCTCAGTAGGAACTGTAATCAGTTTGATGTTCCTTTAGTGTTTCCTTATGTGCCATGATTAGGTCACAAGGAAATGTTAGCATGCTAAAATGTTAAACTAAGACAGAGAACACTGTGAACATTATACTTACAAGCATCACCCTGCTGACCCTTAGTAGCATGCATGGTTGTAGACTGTCTCGTCTATGGTGCTGAAAGCACTGAAAAATTACATTTAAAAAATTCTTTTCAGGATAACGTCTTTGTTACTTGGAATAATGACCCTTGGTTCCGGTGATTTGAGTGAACTTACCCTTTAACAGGGCCGGAGTGGGACCAATTTTCAGCCTGGGAGTTTCAGACCCAAGGCTGGCCCACTTTTTCCATGGCGGTGGAAATTGGATAAATGAAGCAACATTTCAGCTCTTATTATACTGTAGTCTTTATTAATACCATGGTTCAGCAAATAATGTAACCGTTAAATAATAAATCACATGAGCTGAGAAGTAAACAAAAATATTCCACTACTATACAAGGATAGGTTGATAAATTAACAAAAGCAGAAAATCATAAAGAAATAAAGCATTTGAAATGTATTCCACTCTTCCACAAAGATGCATACTGAACAAATGTTTAGGTTACAGTTTAATTTGCAGTACAGTTACATTGTGAATAGCACCAACAGCATCTACAGCATCAGTAGCCACCTAAGTATAGTGAACTGGTTTAATTTATTGTCATGTACTGCTCTTTCTTACATGAAATAACTTTAATTCATATTGTTTACTCTGGTATCCTCTCTACCTGTCCCTGTAGCCATGGGCTCCTCATCGCAAATTCCAGGCTCATAATTTTCAGCGGGGGACTGGCTCTGCTGCTCAGAAGCTACAAAAAATAATTAAGAGGTCATTTTACTGCAAACACAGATCAAGCTCGAGTTTTGTTATCAATATTTGCATTTTTATTTGCAAAGTTATGAATTACCATATATTGGGTGATACAAAAAGGCTAACATTTTTATTAAATTTAATATTTTGCTTGCAAGTAGGTTGACAACGCCACAACAATATTAGCCGAATAATTACGTTACAAATTCTAATCATTAGGCCTAGGCCATATACCTCTCTTTACCAGTTGGCAGTCGGTAAGCTTGGCACATTTGACAGCATTCTCCTCCAATGCCTTTTTTTTTTCAAACCTGGCATTTTCAGCCCCTCCTGGCCTCTTCCTCCCATCCATCCTCCCTGACGCGTATCGTGACGGTAGGGCCGGCCCAGCTATCGGTTGCCTATCTGAGAAAACCTTTTGGAAAAAAAGGGCTATGGGCTCATCCAACTAACTCTATTTGGGAAGGGAGAACTCCCTCACATGGAACAACCCATGCAGAGGCTCCAGTGTGCGGTTTATGGGTAGGCTACTTTTAGAGAAGATAGACTTACGTGACAAATGGAAAAAAAACAAATTCCTTGACCGGCCCACTGGTAATTCTCCCGATTACACACCCAGGACATGCCCTTTAACCAGAAAACATTGTACAAGCATGCTGAGGTTAACGCTAGTTCAGGATTGTAGAACATAGAGGATAGGACATACAAAGCCTTTCTTAAACAGTGTATGCATTGTGAACACTCATCTATTAAATTAAGCAACACTCCAGTTGTAAACAGTGTGTTCTGAGCTGGGCAAGTGCATACTTTGTATGGCTCTCTGGAGTTTACCTTTTCTAATCTCTGTCATACACCTTCCTCATCTTCTCACTGTAATTATTGTCTACATTCACCACGGTTGATTGGCGACCCTGGTAATCGTTTTAAGTAATCCCACTACTTAATGGTAGCAACAGGACATTGTTCAAGAACTTTCTCTAAGATGCTTAGGCTGGCAACGTGCCAGACATGACTCTATTCTGCAGCTATAGTGTTCTCTTTCTTGCTACTGAATGCCGGTTAACCTTGATCAGGATTGAGGGTGCTGTGGGCTTGAGACACAATTAAGAGCTGTTTCAGGAGCTGAGCACATTGCTTTTTTCTTTAAAGTTAATACCCTGCGTGTTTGTGGGCCAATTTTTGGTTCAGTTTGTTTTCGATTATTCATACTGCCAAATGTCATCTGCATCATGGCAAGTCATTTCCAGTAGCGCTACTGTGGAGCTGATACCAGCAACAACTAAATTAAAGAAGAGAAAGAGAGAGAGAAAGTAGCAGACTTCAACAATGCATCATATTGCATTTGAATATTGAGAGATCAATTCTAAATGTATAACGAAACTGAGGTAGCCGAAGAGAAAGAGTTTGGACTTTATCAACCTGAAGTGTCTTCATTATATGCAAGCCCATGAAGATAAGAGATTGGACAGGATCCCCCAGGACTCTAGATGCTGAAGGTGGTTGAGGAAGGCCAGTATAGGTGGAAAACTAAATCTCACAGTTAAATCTCCTGGAACAATCAGTAGATCATGGTGGTGATGCAAGGGGTTCTGTAATAGTTGGTCTGAATGGCAGCAGCAACTGGCTAAAGGAAGGTTCAAGGAATGCAAGCAGAAAGATGATTGGCCAGATATGATGACATGGGAATGTGAGGACCCCTGACAGCTTGGGAGTCAACAGAAAGATTGGAGCTGGAGCAAATAGCAGGAATTTAATAATAGAGTACTAAAAGGACACATTCGGGTTCAGGGCCATTGTTGGAAATTGCAGGAAATTAATAAAGACTCATTAATTCTCAACTAGTGGGTCACAAGCATGGGAATGAATTTTCTGTAACTGCACCTTTATTTTTAAGTACAGTTGCCTGATTTAGAGCGTGTAGGGTGTTACATCATGCAACTTTACATTGTTGGCCGCATCAGGATAGCTCCTGCTGTAAAAAAAAAAAAAAGGTTTTTCAAGTTTTTCAAGGCCTAATCCAACACAGGCAGGGCAGGGCTGAAAAAGCAGAGCATGCTGAATGAATTAGATGTGATCAACATTGCCCACTTTGGGTCATTTCTTATACGCCCTCCTCCCTTCTCTACGACTCCGGCATAATGGAAAATCACTGTGTTTCACTAGCCATTACCCTTCAATCCCATTCATCTCAGCCAATCCAAAGGAAAATCTCCTATCTGATAAATATTTCAAGAACGATAAGCATGGTCAAATATATAATTCAGACATTCATTTTGCATTTGATTGACACATGGTCAAATATATAATTCAGACATTCATTTTGCATTTGATTGACATTCTATCAATAGCAATAATTGTTTGCTTCAGGATTAATTGCTTGTGTATTTAAATCATTAAAACACTGGGACATTTCTTTGGAAGTGATACTTATTTCAGATGTGAGCCAGATGTGCTGCCTGCTCTCATTACTCTTAAAGCTTTACTCACTTCATCTCAGTTTATGACATCCATTATAAATACGGGCTAATAGATTGGTTGTACTCTTGTCAACAGGCCAAGAGAACAGCATATTTGTCATTTATTGTGTCACCGATAGCTCAGACACTGTATATTTCACTGTCAACCAACTGGGACATTTGAATATAGAGGCAAAACCTTAATTCATCTGTTTCTTTCCTTGCTTTTTTGGATGTACTGTTGCTGTGTGGTGAATAATTTGTAGGGCGAATAATTCAAATGACAGGCGGATGGGTGATTTTAATCATTCTTTGGCTGTCAAATGAGAATCAAAGGCCACATACAGAATCATAACCACGGCATACAAATTATACTTCTGAATTTGATTGTAAAAATGCCTTCTGTCTTTGACAAAATGGTGCCAAAGGGAATAAACTATTATTAGAAGTGATACATCATTTTATAACTATTTATATAATAACTAAAGTTTTTTCCATTTTGATCCCTATAGTGGTGCATCAAAATGACTTATTTTGTTTCTATCTCTGTAAGTTTTAGATAAAAGCAACATCTAGCACTTGTGATTTTGTGTACAATAAGCAAATTATTAACAAAGTTACAAAGGTTAATATGACATGTTTTGAATCACTGATCTGTTGAAGTATGGAACCCAATTCTTAATATAGATGCTAATACTGTCTTTCGAACCAAATTCTTAATATGGATGCTAATACTGTCTATCTGGATGTACAGTATTATACATTACAGGTTGGTTTTAGCAATACATGAGCTGGAAATATGAAAAGGAATTTGAACATACAACTGAGGTTTTTCCAGTACCATAATAATGTACTTAAGCATGCACTGCTTTGCGTTTGTTTATCAGGTTTGATCCAAAGACTATTTATTGTTTTAGCATTCTAACATTGTACTGCTGTTTCTAATAATGTTTACAGTTTCAACAAATTAAATCCTCTCAAACTTTTTTTCAGACCATCAGTAGAATCATGAAATACCAGACCGCCATACCAATTTTCCTCAATAGCTAGAAACTTACAAAATATGCACTTCTGAACTTCTGGCAGTTACACCAGTAAAATCTGTAGTGAGAGAAAAACCATCCTGGGATGACGGAAGCTGGCAGAGGAAACAATTTTGAGAAGCTCTTCGCTAAGAGTGTGCAGTGACCCATTACTGAAGTCTGGCCTCTCTGGCTGCTCCCCAGTCTCTCATGCAAAAAGCTGCTGCTTCTATTACTGCAGGGGTCATTGATAATGGTTCTTTCATGACTGTTGCTGAGAGCTGCCCAGTGCCCACAGACCATGTAGTTGTTCATTTCCATACACATATTGGCACACACAGGAGGGATCTGATGTGCATAATGGAGTTTCTACACATAGACTACTGTAGCTTTTAGTTGAAATTGTGCAAGTTTGTTCAAGATCTTCCTCATTCCTGGTCAGCTCTCCATATGCGCAAGAGGATGACAACCTACAGCCTCCGATGCAGCTGCTAATCTGGGGCTATAAATCATATTGGCAAAGCCACTCCCTCTTAGCCACATAAAGGCGGCATAGCTGAGTGTAGCATACTGATGCCAGCCACTGGAGTCTAGCTGTGGCTGTCCAGCTGGACTGATGCCTGGCAGTGCTTCTGCTTGCTTCCTGCCATCTCAGAGCACACAGTGCTAAGCAGTGGTTTATAAAGCCCACTGTGTCATGAAAGCATGACAGCGTGAGGCTTGCAGATTAAAACCACTCAATGTTCCATCATTGCAAGAAGAAAACGCACAACACTCTATGACAAAAGATTTGACAAAAGTCATAGCTCTGGGTTAAAGCCAGATGGAATTATCGTTTTCTTTCCATTTTCCTCTGCTTAAAAAGTTATTCACTTCCCAAAACCTGACAGCTCATCCAAATTTGCAGAGTTTGGTCCCAGCTGGACAGCTCTTCGATCTTGCAGTCCTTGTCAGTCATGGAAGGCTTGTATCATGTGGACGCACCAACAGTTTTGTTGTTGTCATTACTTAGAATTCCTCATGGGGGTGGCAGACACTATGCACTATAGCTTCAAGTCTATGTATAGCACAACATCTGACTGTAGGGCAAACAAGTAAGATCGTGTTGCAATGGCATAACCAAAGCCATATCCTCAACATGTATTTGTCTTCTTTGCATTACAATGTACCAACATTTTTAAACCACATTTCCACAGCAGCACATTATTACTTTCCTAAACAAGAAAGCAACAGCAGAAATGAAGTCGTTATGCAACACAACAACAGCTCTACCACAGAATAAATCTCTTATAGCTCCTGTGTGGTGGCTAACTCCTACGAGTCCTGCCAGCTCATATGGGAGTAAACAGATCAATAGGCCCACCTGAGAGATGGATGCTCACCTCCCCCGAGCAGCAAGGATCAAGCAGAGTCTACAAAGCTCTCCTTACAGCTGCAGCCTAATGACGATAATGGGCAGCAATGCTCTCAGAGACCCTTTATTACACTGATTAGGCCAACAACCTCAAATATAATGTCCTAATCTTATTAGTAGATGGACACAGCTGAGCAGAGAGGGACACAATAGACAGAGAGACAGAGCAGGCTAATAGAGATGGGTTTTTGTTGTTCATGAATCTAAAGGCTAGATTGCAGAGTACTGACAGTACGATCATGCTGATGTATGCTAAAATGTCATCTGTAAGAGGTTTATGGACATGTGATGTGTTCTTGAAAATGAAGCCATCTCCGAGTGCACGGTTGACACTGACGGGCAACTGTCTGCAACTGATAGAAGTACTTAGCTGTAGCTAGAGGCCTGGACAGTCTAGAATCATTGGTGTGTATTACCATTATTAGGTAAAAACCGTATAGGCTCAAAGGTAAAATATTTCCTTGTTTCTAAATATAGATCACTGTGACAGTACATTCCCCTTTTAGCCCAAATTAGCTTAGAAAATAGCACATTATTGCTTTGATTGGGGTGATAAAGTTCCCCATGCATGCACAGTTCAAACAAAACAGGGAACACTCGCAAAAACATTGCTCCATAGCACTACTAGTGGCCAAAAACACCACAGGGTACCTTTTACTTTTGTTAAGTATTTTACACATTAAAACAGTTTAGTATGTATATGGAGAATGATTAAGCCTATGAAAATAGTTAAAGTCTAATGTAATCAGGAGTTGATAAATCTTTAACAGGAAGCTTGTGTTACACACTAGGCCCAAGTGTGTAACACAAGGTTCCTGTTAAGGGGGTTCAGTTTAAAAGACTCATTTGGAATGCAGTGACTAATGACTCATTTGAGATGAACTGCACCTTGCATGTAAAGTACATGAGAGCAGGCGGTAGCAGCTGGGGTAAAGCTGCGGTAAAGTCGAACAGTTTCCAGCCGATTCCAGCAGCCTTCATGCTGAACAGGAAGTCAAAGAAACACTCACAACCTGTTAGGTCTGATTCCGATTTCATAAAATGTTATTGGACACATATATAAGCTTGTAAACAGTCACAGTTGTATTACTCAAGACTCTACAAATTCTCTACATGTGATCTGTTGGTGATGTTAATAAACAGACTATATGTTATCCGTGATGTGAACAGATTAGGTCTCTGATACTTCTGAAACTATCAGCCACACAACATGTGGTTTGTTTAGAAGAAGCCTTTAAATCAGACAAATAGCAGTTAAAATCCCTCCGATTCAAAATCAATAAAAAGTTTATATAAAACTTCAACATGTTGAGTGAATTCTGAACCAATCAGCAGTTAAATCAGCTGAGAGGCCAGCGTTACCCAGCATGCTCTGGGTCCGCCTGGGTTGTGCAGTCGGTGAAAAGCAACTGCGCTGCATGCCTTGATCTCCTGAGGTTTTTGTTGCCCACGTGTGCATGACGTCAGATCAAGTCAGACACAAATCTAACCAGCATGCATTTGGCGGCGATCGCTGGGGATTGATTCTGTGCAGACCTGGCTCATCACGATTGAGCCTAATGAGTCTAATGCAAAGACCTTATCACGTTGCAATATGGGAACTGTAGGCTCCAGCATTTTAAGAGCTTTCTCCATACTAGGGACAAAAAATATGGATATCTTGCCTTCTATGTATCTTATTATACTTTATGTAAGTGAAATTAAAATTGGCCAATTTACCATTTTATTTTTAGCTTTGGGAGAGCATCCGTCCATCAGATTGATTAGCAAACACAGGCTCGCTGCCACTTATTGGCCAACCTTGGCTCAAAAAGCTGACCAGACAGATACTATATTTAGCTATCTTAACACTATATTTAGCCATCCAAACACTAAATAAAGCAACAGTCTTTTCAGTTCAAGTTCAGCTGGAGATGAGCCTTGAGAAACACTGTTTAGATTATGGATTGCATCATTTTTCAGAAGAACGTCATGTATTCTGACTCTTTAAAATAAAAAAAGACATACTAATGCACATCACCTGTAAAAGATATCATGTCCGATCATTTCCTCTGGGAGGAAACCGGCATTGATGGATACCAACCCCCTGACTTGCTGTGAGACAAGAGTGTCACTTTGTGTGTGTGTGTGTGTGTGTGTGTGTGTGTGTGTGTGTGTGTGTGTGTGTGTGTGTGTGTGTGTGTGTGTGTGTGTGTGTGTGTGTGTGTGTGTGTGTGTGTGTTACACTTCATTTAGCACTGCTCCACAGGGGAGCCAGGGGAAATCACAGAGACACAGAGAGAGAATAAACAAACAAATCAAAAGCATTAAACCAAACAAACACAACATGGGAAGCTTTTTTAAGGACCGTTAAACCTCCATTATCCAACTCAAATTAAATGTCTTCTATAGACTCCTTTCATTCTGTAAGAGGTATGAACATGGTTAGCACAGGTTGTAGAAGATAATAAACAAACTGGCTGCCAATAATGGTTCAAAGGGTGAAAGTGGATATCAACCATAATCCTAATCACAATTTATTTCTGTTTTTAATGGGGAATGGAGGAAATGTGTTGTGGTTAACCCAAAATAGAGGTTTCTCTGCATGTTCTCTCCAACGCTTTTGACATTTTATTAACAAAAATGAATTAAAGTGCACAAATGTTTCCACTCTAAGCCTTTTTAGTGTGCTAATACATCTTAATGTGTGTGTGCCAATTCCGACTCTTGCAGTCTATATTTAAATGACCCCACCCACCATCTTGCAGCTGCAGGCACTCAGTCGTTAGACGATCCAATTAGATGATGCAAGCTACCTACAGAGCTTAGAGAAGGTACAAATCTACCACATCTACTGATATCACAAGCAGCAAAATCCTTTCAGTGAGGGGACTTTACAGATTACCAATTTTCAGAATCAGAAATCAGAATCAGAAATACTTTATTGTTCCCCTAAGGGAAATTTGTGTTGTGTCATACAACTTGTATAAATATCAAATATATATATAAATAAAGAAATATAAGGAGTATGGTTAGTACGGTGTTTACATAGTTAAAGGAATGTTATGATACGGAATTTACATAATTAAGGAGTTGTAATAATAATAATAATAATAATAATAATAATAGCAGTAGAGTATTGCACACATTTCAAGCCAGTGTTATTGCACTTTGAGACAGTAAAGAGTGAATGAATGAATGCTTCATTTGGAACATGTAAAAATATAAAATACAATAAAAGCTAAAAGAACAAAAACACAATATTAACATGTTCAAAAAGGAATTGGAAGAAACAAAATTTATTTAACACTACAAAACCTACGTCTTTCATAAAGCTACCCATCAGGGAATGTTAACGGGGTTGTCAGCAGTGATGACGTTATCAATCGAGTATTGATTGGTCAGTAGGCGGTGGTTTTACACCGGTTGATCTCTAATCTCCAACATAACCTGCTCCCAAGCAGGTGTTCAGCATAAGTTACCACAGCGTTTTAACCCGGTAACAAGTGATCCATTGTCGTAATACAGAAAACCCTGGGTTGAACCTAAAGTTACCTCGTTAATGCCAAATCTTGCTTCGTAGTACAGAACTCTGGTCGAAACAGAGAAGAGAGATAAGAAAAGATATTGCACAAGCCCAAATGCACCCAAATAAGAAAATATGTGCATGGCTGGGGTTGTAAGAATTTAAACTACCTTGGTTAGAATTATAGCAAAATTGCAACTTGTGTGAATACTTTTGTTATTGTTTTAGAGAAAGACATTGTATTTAAATGAATAGTTTAACATCATGGGAATTTATTCACTTTCTTGTAGAGAATTAGGTACGAAGTTCCAGCCACAGCCGGTTAGCTCTGCCAAGTTTAGCTCCTGGCTACAGCTTAATATTTAACTTGTAGACATGTGAGGTGTATCTTTCTTCTCATCTAACTCTGAGCAAGAATTTAAATAAGCGTATTTACCAAAATGTCAAACAACTCCTTCAAAACCGGCTGGGCTTATATAGGATACAACTCATCCAGCAATAAGTCAATGTGGATGTTGTCTTAAACCTTTTATGATTTATGTACGCTAAGTTTTAGTGCGTGAGCTGTTTTACCAACAATGACATGATAACATTTTTCGCATTTTTTGATATTGTAGGAAATTTAGCAATAAGTATCACAAAATTTACACTGTCTACACAGAAAACAACTTGGGCCTACCAGGCCAATAGGTCTGTTTTTGGAAATCATTATTTTTGGAGCCTGATGCATGCTGGTGACAGTTCATTACATTTGCATTACATGTCATTTAGATGATGCTTTTTATCCAAAATGACTTACAATTGCTATATGCTATATGTATATGTCAGAGGCCGCACACCTCTGGAGCACCTATGGGTAAAGTGTCTTGCCCAGGGACACATTGATTGACACACTGGGGGTGGTGATGGCGCAGTGCATATGACACATGCCTTTGGTGTGGGAGGTCTGGATTTAATTCCCACTGCAATTCATCAACCAATGTGTCCCTGAGCAAGACACTTAACCCCACTAGTTGTTCCAGAGGTGTGCAACCTCTGATATATAGCAATTGCAAGTCACTTTGGATAAAAGCGCCAGCTAAAGCTACATTGATTGTTTGTAAATCAATTTCTTACGAGTCCCACAACTACATATATCTCTGAAGTGCCCCTTTACCACCTTATTTTTGGTTTTGCAGAAACATTTGTTTGTCAGGTTATTTAGCAAACAACATATAAGCATCAAAAATGAATAGTCGTTACAAAGGCTAGCTGCCACTTTTTGGTCTTTTTTTTGTTTAGCTTACATGCAAATCAAAAATTCCAAAGGTTGTCTGCTCAACGTTTTAAATTATTTGTCTAAATGCTACATCAAGCTGTCATCATGTCCATGGTTATTTATGTAAGAAAAACATTGAGAAGCCAAACATTAGTGTTTCATCTGATGATGGGTTATGCCTGGGTAATGAGCTGGAAGGACTAGTTAATTTCATCATAAGGTCATTTATAAAGAACTGCTTCTTTTTTATATTTATTCATAATTTCTCTGCCATTATACCTGACCTTATTCAGGTCTTAAATGAGTCATGTAGGCCATCTCTAAATCACTGCAAATGTGATTCAGCTCTTAAATGGCATCACTTCCATATGTTAAACTGGTAAGAATTTAATTGTGTGTGTTGGGTGCCTGCAGGTAGAACAGTAGCAGTCCTATCAGTAGGTTTACGGTAAAGTATTTTGATAAATGTTTTCTTTGTGTTGTAAAGACACTTTATCTCATCTAATACAAATCATTAAAATATTTATTAAGAAATCACACAGAATGTCTATTATAACTTGGCTAAAGAGATACAGTAAATGTCCTTGTTTCAATAACCACAGTTTTGGGAGTTCAGACCATTTCTTCTGCTTTGTGACAGTCGGTTTAATTTGACACACTCACCTGAACATATCTGACACTTGAGCTTCTTTTTAGCCCTTTGATTGTTGTGTATCGCTTCACAACAGAACCATATTCATCTATTACAAGTCGCTCTGAAACCTTTACGATGACATGTGCATTGTGAAGCTGAATTTGAAAGCTCTTGAGTGCATACACTGTAGATACAATATTCCAGCTTGACCTTTTTGAGAAGGTTAGAAAATGGCTTTAGAAATTGTGAAGGTTAGTCTAAAAGTAGGCATGTAAAGTCCTCAATGCACCCAGATGGTGTATAGAAATGGAGAAGAGGACGTAGAAAAAAACAAAAAATAAAATCATCAGAGACAATTGTACTGTACCAGAAGCTAACGTGATTTAAAGTAAGGATCCAGTCAATAAAACGTTTTATTGAATTACGTTTGAACTTAAATTTATATTAAATAAAACTAAGTCCACATAGTAACATTTATAATAATAAGGAAGCAAGGCTAAAGAAATTACAAAAATAATATAAATCTATTTCTGTGAAAGCTATAAAGGGGCTATATTGACAAACTCTTTACAGCAAACTCAACACAGTGCAATCCTTACTTTCCCAGAATTTCATCATTTCTTTTGCTGCCAACAACTTTTTTCAACAAACAATGGAAAAAAAATGATGGCTAATAGCGTTTGAATGAAACGGCCCGCAACACAGACAAGTGCATTGCAGTAGGCCATCTGAATCCCTTGCTCTCTCATTGCTTATTGGTAGTCTATAAGCAGATTTATGGAATTTATTGACACAACATATAGCTGAAAATGAAACAAGATGTAAACAGTGAGTCACTCTGAAACGGGAGATATTTTCACCATGATCAGTGTAAGGGAACAAGAAAGACATCCACATACCTCAGCAACAGAATAGGTTGCTTTGCAATGACAAATGTGAGCATTCTATTAAACAATGTGACATAGCCGCACAGTGGCCATTTTGAACATGCAACTGCAATGGAAGTTTTTATCACATAACATTTCTATTTAAAGTTGCACTTTAAAAACGTTAACGTTGTGAAACAAAAATGGTTAAATTCAGAAAAAAATAAAAATATACTTAAATACTTGGGGTTAGTAAAACATCAGGGATTGGCTTGAAATTAGACGTGAAAAACTACTAAAATGGGGACCGATTGGGATGTTACAGATGTCATTGCATCCCAGATATCATTGCATTATGCAAAAAAGACCCTAAAAGCCCTATCCTTAGTAAATTTCTAAAAGTAACAGTTGAATTTGGGTTTTTCATGGGACATGTGACAGATGACTCTGTGCGCAATTGGATAGTCCTACAACCAATCAGACCAATGATCCGGGTGACGTAGAAGCGACTGCGGCATCAACAGGTTTTTCTAAACAACAAGCTGCTTGGTTGCTTCTGTATCGTCATCGTGTTAAACCCACCAATAGCGCGCCAGGTAGATAAGCCAGTTTGAAACTGGTTCTCATAAAATTGTGAACTGAAGCAGAAGAATCAAACATGCAGGTTTCCAGACCGAGCTGCAGGGCAAAATCAAATCGCTGGCAGAGTGGGCGGGTTTTACCCAGTTAAGCTGATTGCACAATTGACCTATAAGGTTGTTTTCTGAGTAAGGACGGATTGGAATATCTCTGTGTCGCTGCGCAGCACACTTACTTTTTCCCTTTTTCATTATACTTATGCCGTTATACTGTGTTCTTTCTGGTCCTCCACTTCTGTTTGACTGACACCATGATTGCAGCATAATGATGAGCTGAGGGATTTGAATCAATTCTCCAGAGACAAGGATGCTGTCGCCCTTTCACATCAATCAATTATCATTTTTTCTGTAGTCAGTAGTCATCTAAATCAAATTACAACAAAGGGGATCAAAATCTTTTTTTCCAGTAAATTATAGACAATGACAAAGTTTTATCAAAAATGTGGGATGAATTCATTGGAATTAATCTGAATTTATCATAGTCACTGTCACACTTGCGTAGGCACTCTAACACTTGAAGCTGTGCTCAATCTGTTAGAAGCTAGGTTTAAAGAGGCTCCCTTTGGATTTTGTTTTAGGTCAGATTTACCCCATTAGGCGGCGAATAGGAAAAAGCTTTATCCATTTGTAAAAAGAATCACTTAGAGCAAAAACACTTTTAGCATTTATTATTAATGCAGAGGTGCCTGATCTCAATTTGCCATGCAACCATTCCTCCTGTTCCACAATGCCTTGCCTTAATTTCTTAATTAAAAAGTTGTCCATTACAGCTAAGAATTGTCGGTTCAGACAGAAACAACTTGTCCTGGCTTTTAAATTATTCATTAGAACAAATTGTAATAAATTGATATTTGGCATCAAGAACATACCTAATCAGTGCAAATAAAATTAAAACAATGTACGTGGACCAACAAATGAAAACCACTGCAGTGCATACAGTGACTGTGATTTGTAAATAGCTGCCAGTCACTGTGGCGTGCATAGCTGAATGTCCTTGATGATCTATTTCAAAGCCTCATTTGCTGTGTGCGTAGTCTTATCTATTTACTTTTGCTCTGTATAACTTACTGATTGTTACCTGTTGGCTGATTACAGAAATGTTTATTTCCCTGCTTGTTGGCAAATAATCCCTTCAATATATCCTCACTGGCTTCATTAACTTCCACATTTCTAATCAAGATAAGGGGAATTACATTGAGGCAACAAAACAATACAAACACACATAGGAGCACTGCAAACAATGCCCGTGCTCTCGCAATTCAGTTATCAGTGTTGAAACTTATCATATACTTATTACGTTTTTATGACCACGGGCAGCTTTGGCATCAGTGGAATCTCCAGTCCAGAGAAAATAAAGCAGGGATATTCTATTCTATATTAAATAACAAAGGATCTAGTATTATCATTTTGTCACACATCATTATGACTGTGTGTACATGCCTCAATTCCCCAACGTGAATAAAAAAATACATTGAGGGGTGTATATACCAGTTGTTGTGACTGTGTTAGATGGATGTGGGTGTAACACCAATGGTAAAAATCTAGTTTAAAAAAAAAGAGCAGTGCAGCTAAATCAGGCAGACTCGGGAATATCAACAATGCATTTTAAGATTCTATATTGGCTGACTTCTCGATGCGCTTCTTCACTGCCTGTGGTGTGAATGTTGCATTCAAAGTAGACAGCTTATCAATATGAGTGAAAAGTGCTGGGGCAGGAATTGGATCAACAGAGGGGGAGCAGTTGGTGGGGCGAACAAATTCACTTTTCTGATATGAATAGTGGTGCAGTGTTTCTATGTTGCAGGTTGAGGGTGGCAGAAAAAGGAGTACACGGTACATGTGCTTTAAGTTGTTGGGTTGTCGATGTGTTTAATCATGTCTACAGTAGTTATGTGCCATAATTTGTGTTGGAGCACGACTGCAAAATTCAAAATTAATTCGGTGAGAGCTAAAAGTCACTGAAGTACTCAATGACTGTCACAAGAAGTTAGCCATAACACTGCTTTTTAAAGTTCCAATCTATTCCAATTCAACCAGTTTATTATCCTTTTACTTACTGTTTTAATTATCATTATTTACTGTACTGATAACTGATCAGTATATGAGATTATTGACTAAAAAGCCAGACTTTTAGAAAGAGACAGTATAGCCGTCAGCTCATGTAGACATTACTGAGGTCTTATGGTAAATTGCAGGAGTAAAAATAGTCAAGGACAAAAGCAGGTTTCTCAAGGTATTACACTCTTGTGTTTTTAGTCTGAAACCTCTTGTTGAATAAAATGTTTCTCTGAAAATATTTTTTTATAAAACAAAGACAATATATAGTCCAAAACTCGAACGTTGTAGTGTCTGCAACAGAAAAATATCATCTATCCTGTGAAGGACCTTGTGTAAAATGCATCACACATCTTCTGTACCCATTTTATGCCCATACATGTAGACACATTGAAGTACAATACTCAGATTATTCACTATGAAGTTGTATTGTGTTTGATGAAATATAATGTTCATAATACAGTGGGTGAGAACAGGGTGCAGAAGTGACACATGTGTTATTGTTACTGGGAAGGTACCAGGACCAGATCACACAAAAACAACAGGCAATCGAGATACATATTTACAGTACATAGAGGTAGGATGAAAATTACAAAAATAATTTTATACAAATATAGGAAGACCTGAATACAAAGAGACAGGTTTTAAAGGACTAACCTTTGTAGTAGAGGTTTGGCCAAATGGTGCATCCACTTTAACCGCTAACCTACAGTACAGGCCAAAAGTTTGGACACACCTTCTCATTCAATGCTTTTCCTTTATTTTCATAACTATTTACATTGTAGATTATCACTGAAAGCATTAAAACTATGAAGAAACACATATGGAATTATGTACTTAACAAAAAAGTTTTAAATAACTGAAAACGTGTTATATTTCACTAGCTGCGGCCTGGAGGCTTTCCAAACCCTCTAAACTGTATTTTGTTGCATTGTACCTGTACATGTGTAATGACAATAAAGTTGAATCTAATCTAATCTAATATTCTAGTTTCTTCAAAGTAGCCACCCTTTGCTCTGATCACTGCTTTGCACACTCTTGGCATTCTCTTGATGAACTTCGAGAGGTAGTCACCTGAAATGGTTTCCGAACAGTCTTGAAGGAGTTCCCAGAGATGCTCAGCACTTGTCGGCCCTTTTTCCTTCACGCTGCGGTCCAGCTCACCCCAAACCATCTTGATTGGGTCCAGGTCCGGTGACTGTGGAGGCGCAGCACTCCATCACTCTCCTTCTTGGTCAAATAGCCCTTACACCGCTTGGAGGTGTTTTGAGGGTCATTGTCCTGTTGAAAAATAAATGATGGTCCAACTAAACGCAAACCGGATGAGATGGCATGTCGCTGCAGGATGCTGTGGTAGCCATGCTGGTTCAGTATGCCCTCAATTTGGAATAAATCCATAACTGTGTCACCAGCAAAGTACCCCCACAACATCACACCTCCTCCTCCATGCTTCACGGTGGGAACCAGGCATGTAGAATCCATCCGTTCACCTTTTCTCTGTCACACAAAGACAAGGCGGTTGGAACCAAAGATCTCAAACTTAAATTCATCAGACCAAAGCACAGATTTCCACTGGTCCAATGTCCATTCCTTTTGTTTGTTGGCCCAAACTAATCTCTTCTGCTTGTTGCCTCTCCTTAGCAGTGGTTTCCTGGCTGGTATTTGACCATGAAGGCCTGATTCGCCCAGTCTCCTCTTAACA
>NC_045755.1:14921466-14921549 GCF_008692095.1 Etheostoma spectabile | reverse complement strand
AGATGTGTCAGCTGCTAGAACTCTGTGTGGTATTCATCTGGTCTCTAATCTGAGCTGCTGTCAACTTGCGATTTCTGAGGCTG
>NC_045755.1:14917127-14921456 GCF_008692095.1 Etheostoma spectabile | reverse complement strand
TGAACTTCTCCTCAGCAGCAGAGGTGACTTTTGGTCTTACTTTCCTGGGGCGGTTCTCATGTGAGCCAGTTTCGTTGTAGCGCTTGATGTTTTTTTGCGACTGCACTTGGGGACACATTCAAAGTGGGTCAAAGATTTGGCTGCAGGCAACATGACATAAAAATTTACCAATTAATAGAAGCAGAATTGACAGCAATTTTCCTTGGGCGGATTCCCTTTGCATGCTCTCATGTCAACAACATAGCTTTCATCAGTGTCAAGCCTGCTAATGAATGTTTAGTTGGAAGGGTTTGATTGGCTCTGGGCACAATGTTTTGATGAGATGTTAGGTTAGGTGCGCTTTTAATGTGGTGAAATGAAAACACCAATTAGCCACATTTTAAGTTGTTTTTTTTAGCACAAAAGTCCATTGACATGCTCCCCTTGAAATATAAAGCTGTCAGTCAGAGCACAAGGGAATGAGATACTGAAAGCAAGGGGAGGACAGAATAAGAAGGGCTAATTACATAGCTGACACCTCTTGCATTCAAATATTTGTTTTTTGCAAATTTCCACAGTGATTTCACAAGGCCCGCTTTGTTTGACTGTGCATCGCTGTGTTAGAATGTGCTTTTGTCCATTATTTTAGGACATTGCTTTATTAGATGGATCAAAATTATATAACATACGAAGGAGCAACCACAATGCTGGTTAGTGTTATCCATACTGGTACACTAAGAACAGTGCTTGACTTGACAGTGCTATTAATCCTGCATGTCAAGACTTACTAGAAAGACAGATGGCTTAAATAAATCAAATATGATGCAGGAGCATGCCTCTTGTATACCAAAATTATTCATGCATTCTCCAGCAGCATCTAAATGCTTCTCACAGCACGCCAGCAGCTCTTCCTATGTGGTCCTGTTTTCAGAAAATGTATCCCTGTGATCGTTATTTATCTTTTAAAACTTCACAAACCTTATTCAACTAAGCACTCACTATTATGGATGGTTATTCCAGGCAGGACAGCCTCTCAAGGCAATGCAAATAAGTGGAGGGCAGATAGTGAAGCAGGGGTATATTTAGTATACCACATGTATAATTGATGATAACTTCTGTAAAATATAGTTTAGATTTGACGGGTGTAGGCTTATTCTAATTTATTTTGGAAAAAAGCTAAGTAGTGGTCTCAATAGTGTTTCCATTCAGCCGTTTCCGTGTTATCAGCCAATCGTATTGCCGTTATCAGCTGCTTATCATTACCATAGACATACTGTATAGCGGTATGGTCCTCCTAGTTGCCTCAGTAGACCGTTATCATCTACTGGTAAGCTAGATCACCCATCTGTGTCAATATGTGAAGCTCGAAGCAAATGCTCGACCTTGCAGCCGTAACATAGCATAGTTTGAAGAGCGACATGTTAGGTAGTAGTATTAAAAGAAGACCACCTGACGCCGGGTACACACCACACGTGAATCAAGCAGATTTTTGGCCTCAATCAATTTCTTGATTACTCTAAAGATTATCTTGCCATGTTTTCCTGTGGTGTGTGTTATGTTAAAAGTGTGTTTTCCAACCCCCAATGTGCTTGGCCGTCCGTCCTGGTCGCACAAATTGAAAATCACAAATATTGAACATGTTTAGTATGTACCATCTGATATCCTGAAAGACTGTTTGTGTCCTGTGTGACACCAAATGTTAAAGTTGACTTTCTTGAATTTACATAGGCAACGTAAGTTACTTCCTTACATAATGTTTCTGTAACCCTAACTTCAGAAACTTAAGTATTTTAACCTTAACCACGATTTAATTCTTAACCTAACAAAGCAGTTGCATTGCCTAAATCTAAACTGGTAACGTTAGTTTTGTTTAAATTCTCTGCAACGGGACTCACAGAGAATTAAAAAGTTATGCCATTGGGTCCCTAACCGTGCTAACGGAGAGCTTTTACCATGTGAAAAGACAATAAAAGATAACGGCCTTCTGAACCTACCAGTAGGTGTAGCAGGCCCCTTCTAACCCGTGAGACCCATTGAATTGAGTGCTATCTTCTGAGTCAGGTGTTCTTTTCGAGTTTTGCAAAAATTCAGATTTTACAATAATCACATTAAAAGTTATGTGAAACCTGTCAAAACATTGGATTACCTGCCTAGAAGGGGCATTGAGGTGAACTAAAAAATTAATGCCAGTCAGGTATAGCATTACACCACCACTAATCTCTTCTCATCAACGGATAAATGAGAGGCACTGACAAGGTAATCAAATGGAAAAAGCCACATAAGAGGGTCCTGTCAATTGCCGTTCTGTGTGACACGTGGCTTGACAGGCCATCAGGTTTGAGCCCTTTGAGTTTTGGGTATGGCTATTATTTGGATCTGTTATTTGGATCAAGGTCGACTTCCATGGATTAGCATCTGTCAGCTTTATTTACAGCAACACCACGAGGCTTCTGAGCACCAATTGTGTTCCCTTTTTATCGGACTTAGCTAAAGTTGCTCTCTTTACAAGAGAGACAGATCCCTCTGCAAGTGAACAACCACAGAGAGGCTTCATACTTTAGGGGTTCCTGGGCCGCAAGTCCCAGAACGTTCCTCTTGACAGTTTGTTATAGTCTCCAGGCTTTTGGTTTGGCTGTTGCATTTAAAGAACACATGAAACGTTTGGAGATGAGAAATTGCACAAAATCATCAAAAAAATTGAAAGAATATGCATTACTTTACTCACATTATGCTCACTGAATGCTGCTCTAGATGAATGTATATTGTCTTGGAAATCATCTTCTGGTATATTGTAAGATAGAACGGGTACTGTAAATAGAACAACCTGTCCAAGGGCAACATAGCTCTTCTTTTTATCACTAAACTCTGAATCCCGGGAGAAAGACAGAGTACGGGGGGGTGGGGGGAGATGGGCAATGAAATACAGAAACAATGAAGTGGAACAAATCCAACAGGCACACGCTTTATCTCGTTCCCTTCTCCTTCCCTGCCTTTTTTCTATTTTTGCTATCTTTCTCTATCTTAATGAGCACCACAGCTTTCTATCGAGGGATGGTGCCAGTGTGATATATAACAGGCAGGACACAGACAGGGGGAACGAGGACAGGACAGTAGCAGGGTGACAGTGATGCTGGCAGAGCGATTTGAGAGTGCTTAGACAGGCATGTCGATTCACTGAGTGCGAGCAAAAGATGACCAACATGCCCAGGCAGGTGTCCAGGGCACCCAATAATCTCTTTAAAAGGAAAATATAATCACAATGTCATATTCATACACAGATTTGTAAAACAGAGCTGATAGGATTCAATTCCAAGACCAAATGCAGTTGAATTTGATCTGAAGGGGATGAGCCCAAGGCAAGACAAATGACAGTTGTATTGAACTCTGAGACCTAAAAGTATTTTTAAATTCAAAAATAATAAATAGAATACGTATTTTAAAAATGTTCTTTTTTGGCATCCTCCAGTGGTAGTATCAAATTTATAGTTGTAAATAAAGCTACTTATTTTTCATGTTTTCAAAGGGGAGGGAAAAAGTGAAGTCAACAACCATCTGTGCATAATAATTAAAAAGAAAATGGCTCTTGAGACGTGACTCAAAGCTGTAATGAGACAGAAGTATTACACCCCGGGTGTGTGTAATATCACATTACTTTTCTCGACCGATCCTAAACCACTGAATACTAACAATGTGCTTGACACCTTTTTTTAGTGTCACGTTGAGGGTGACATTACCAGGCTTATGTCCTTCCCGCTAAGCACACGCTAAGGGTTGGTTATAATTGCTCATTGGCCTGAGTTAACATGTCTGGTCATAAAGTCAGACTGCACAGAGAGCCGGTAGCGCAATCAGAACCACTCACTGTGCAAAGTCTGAGAGCTCACTTGCATCACACAATATCATTATTCAAAGGCAACGTTGCTCCACATTAATACAAGGTGACCTTTCTCTTTGTTTCCAGCACAGTTACCTCACATTTTATTTACACTCCACTTGCTATATCCATTCAACAGATCAGAACTGAAGTATGTATGTTTCTGTCACACCTATCCACTACTTTCCTCTAAGTTTCCACACCGGGTCATGCAATTCTATACATTTGTTCTGTGGTTCAGCTAAGAGCAGGGTTTAACTGACAAAGCCTGGAAGAGGAAGCCCCAGACCAGCACCAGCAGGACACTGCTTCACCTGCGTGAGGCGGTTACTGAGCCACTACACAAATGCAAAGGCTGGCAAGTGCATCCATGACCATCCCCCGTCTATGTTCTATGTGAAATCAGTAATGAGGAGAGGAGCCAGGAGAGACTAATGGGCCAGCTTATTGCCATAGATAGTTTGAAGAAGCAGAGA
>NC_045755.1:14915942-14917117 GCF_008692095.1 Etheostoma spectabile | reverse complement strand
GAGTCCCAGCGGTAAAAAAAAAAAAAAGAACAGAATAGGAAACCAACTATATTGTCATTCTAATGGTGGTGTACATTACAGAGATAATATAGAGATAATATAGATAAGATATTGCCACACATAATTTGGTACATGATAATGTTCCTGCTTAGCAGTGGCTTCATTTTATTTCTGAATCAAAGCCTGAAATGCAGCAGGTCTGTCGACGAGGGACTATGGAGAAAGACACGCACTGTGTAGCAAAAAAAAAACGATCATCGATGTTCTATTGTTGCCCATATGAGACACAGATTAGATAATCAAAAAAGGGCATACATTTAAAGGAAAAGAAATGGAAATGTCAATATACTTATTCAAGCTGAAAAGACTTCCCCCCCCATGCTAATTGTTAGATCACTACACATATTTATATCATTCCATCTATGGCATCAGACCCGCACAAATATGCAGGCTGTCAGCTGCTAGCAATGTCCTGCAGCATTTCACCAGAGAAATGGCAAGTCTGCCAGATGTTGCTTAATAAGTCTGTTGATAATAGCTGGTTGCATGGCTACTGCAAATGTCCTTGCTGCCCAGTCTAAAATGTTTGTCATGTATCAGCTAACAAAGGCACATGGGACGAATTCCATCTGAATAAGATAAAAGAGGCAATGTCTTACAAAACTAAATTGCATTAGGGGTTTAGCTAACATGGATTTTTTTTTTTTAGAACAGATGATCGTATTGGTATTTTTAGATCAAGGATGCTGATAATAGCAAATATGTGTGCTGATATTGGAAACACAGCTGATGTTACTTAAACCATAATGAGACTCAAACTCTCTATTGAGATTCAGACTAATGAAATTGTACAAGTTGGGGTAGCAGAGCATACTTTACTCTTGAGAAGCAATTATGATTAGAAATATGGAAATCTGCTAATTAAAGCCAACTCAACAGAGGATGCGTGGTGCAGGCTTTTTCAGTTGTAGATACATTATTTGTATGAAATAAAATGTTTAATGTCAAGTGACAGGAGAGATAGTGACCGTTTGAGTAGGTAGCGTGACGGTGTTTGTCAAGTTGTAATTGCTGCAGGGTCTCTCTGTATGACAGGAGAAAATTGACTCGTCGCCCTTACCTTCCCAGCTTGCTTGAGGACTTTGTTCATTCATTACTGACTGAGCTCCAGTTTT
>NC_045755.1:14914956-14915932 GCF_008692095.1 Etheostoma spectabile | reverse complement strand
TTTGCAGAAGGCTGGTAATATTTTCCAGACAGTGTGGCTTCTGATCTGTGATCTATAGTTAGAGCCATATAAGATCTTTCCATTGACCTGCATCTGTTCAAAATTCCTTGACTTGGCTCTCGCTATTTTAATCTATGCTCTGCAGAAGGCTTAAACATACTTCTAGTGATTATATCCTCAAATTGTGTGTATTTAACAGATTTGGGGGATGAATGTGGCAGCTTACAATGATTCAGAGTCGTTGGGCTGCCTTCCAGAGCAGCAGAGGTCGTATGTGACACTGTCATTTTTCACAGATGGTGTGGAGACTGCCATAGCAAAAAAAAAAAGCTGGAATATCAATAGGCTGATCTCTGAGCATTCTCTGAAGAGGTAAGGACAGGGTGTTGCTGGAAAGAGGGCACCCTAAAATGACAGTCCTGCAATGCTGAAGATAATTTGCGGTAAATGAATATGAACATAATTTCCGGAAGTGGCACCCAAAGGTCACAGTGAAAGAATTATGAGCCTCTTGCCGTCAAGACCCAAGACAAATCATTGAGGGAAAGAAAGAGGGAGTGAAACAGTCACTTCATCTTGATTTGGTTGACCAAATTAAAAGGGAAGATCAAAAAGAGCTTTGACCAAAATCTGTTTTTATAGACCCCACAAAAACAAAATTCTCTAGTGTACATTTTGAATCTCTGGGTAGTTGACTGTTTGTCTTTCCACTTGCTTGAATGCCGTTACCTGCTTGTTTACTCTCCATTGACTTCATGTCCACTTAACACAAGCACTGCCAGAGAGATCTGGGTTTGAGAGGCTTTGTCACACCTGCAAAGAAGATATGACAAAGCCTCCCTGTAATTACACCCTCTCATGAATAATGCTATTGTCTAACTTTTAATGAGAGGTGTTTGTCAAGTTATTCCATTAGAGGTTTGATAATCCATTCGTTAATCGCAGGCTTATCATGTTGGAAAGGTTGTGTATTGGG
>NC_045755.1:14914385-14914946 GCF_008692095.1 Etheostoma spectabile | reverse complement strand
GGGGGGCTTGTGGTAATGTCTCCCAAAATAAATTAGCCCCAAGAGATTAAGAGTAATTCTGAGACCCCCTTGAATGAGCTTTAAAGAAAGATGCTTATGGGTTTATTGGTGTTGTTGATGAATTTAGGTCCAACTCTTAACATTTTAGTCTTTTTCAAAGTTTTTTAATTCTGCATAAACTCCTCTTTCCATTACTACCCATGTTAAAAAAAATTCCCAGAGGGATGTGTTGAATTTCCAGGGTATGGAACTGGATACCGGATCCCAAAATTCAGATCAATTGAGTTTCTTGTCTTGTTTCTTGTCAGGTTTCTTGGTTTACTTCAGTGATATGCGGCTTACTGAATATGCAAAGTAGTGTTTCTCCTGCTGACCCTTCTTGTGAGTTCCTGCTTGGCCCCTAGACTTTACATTGTGATGACTTCACAGGTTGTTAAAGGAGAATTCCGGTCAATTCCAACACGTATCTCTGTTGTATGTAAATGTGGAGTGCTGTCAGTTGAGAGAAAAATGAAAACAATCGGTGCTGCCTACATCGTGTTATCCTCCTGCTAGAGTTAG
>NC_045755.1:14899193-14914375 GCF_008692095.1 Etheostoma spectabile | reverse complement strand
GCTCAAACAGGGCAAGTTTTAAACGTATTTTTAGCCTCTAAACATGTTCAAAATGTTATTACAAGTGCCCACCCATTCAAAGTGATTCCTTCTGCGTGAACACAGTGAATCTGACTGCAGTAGACGTGACAGAAAAGCATAAAAGTTTTGCTAATTCAGATGTGAGACGGCCGTTAGAGAGCTTATGGACCGTCTACAAACAAAATATAGATAACACAAAAACATGTAGACTATCAATTTAATGATTTAGTGTCTCCAAACTTACCTCAATTATAACTTGTCTCCCGCTAGTTGTACTACTTAAAAAAAAAAGCATTCACATTTTTGAAAATATTTTTGTATCTCTTTTTAATTAGGACAACTTTCATGCATTTCTTTCACATCTACAGCAGTCGGATTCACTGTGTTCACTCTGCAGGAATTGCATCACATAGGTAGGCACTTTTAATTACATTTTGAACATGTTAAGAGGCTAAAAACATGTTTAAAACTTGCCCTGTTAAAGGCTGTTGGGTGCTAACTCTAGCAGGAGGATAACACGGTGTAGGCAGCACCGATTGTTTTCATTTTTCTCTCTACTGACAGCACTCAAAATTTACAAATAACAGAGCTACGTGTTAAAATTGACCGGAATTCTCCTTTACGCTTTTCTCGGCTTGAGGGAAGTTTTCCAAATATAACAGTTGATGGATTAAAAATGAGTCATAATGGACATTGTTTGCCGTTTGAAGTGTCCTGTTAATAGTTTTACAGACGTCCCGCAAGGGGATTTTGTTTTATTGCAATACCGTGAGTTGCCACTGGAAAAGATTGACTGCCAGGCTAAGCATACTTCCTGGAGGGCTGGGCTAGAGGCACTTTAGCCAAAACTCTGGGGTTTTGTTTAGTTTAGTCTTTAATGGGAAAGAGTGATCTCATACCGAAAAAGACAATCCAGAAAACCCCATGTGTTTGGACTGTAATGGGAGCTTGTGTCAGAGGGCGTGTGATACCAACTAGATGCAGTTGAGTTAATCTCTATGCATGGCACATGCTGGGTAAACAATACGTGGATAGGGTTGGACTTCTCCAGAGTTGCCAATGGTGAGAGACACCAACCAAGACTGTGTTGATACTCACAAGAACCCAACTGAGATCCACTGTGTTGGAGCAGAGAATATGTTGTGCATGCCTTTGCTATGATCCTTCGAGTCCCTGTCCCTAGAGTGGAACATATGTATGTGTTTTTGGCAATAGCGCCTTCTTTGTGGGCTTTGGGCTCTTTGGGTTGTCTCTTGTTGACAATCTGTTGTGTGTGGTATTAGGATATATGTGCTATTCAAGACCAGTATCTCTAAGCACTGCAAAAAGAGTGTCCAATTAGGTGACCTTAAGTGACCTTAGGATTTTATGTGAACCTTTTTATTGATGATTCACCAACAGGTAGGCAGCCAATTATAAAGCAATTGGGGTGAGGGTTGGTATCTCCAAGTCTGAGGCCTTGGTACTTTTCTGTGCTAATCTGTCCCTGAGAGATGCAGGCATTGTAATGAACTGTTGTGGTTAAGAGCTCTCAGTTTACCCGGTGATCTATTTTCCGGGCATTAGGCTAGTGACTACATGAATACAGTTGTGAAATACAGTTGTGAATAGAAGCAGCCAACATTGGCTTCTATCAGAGGGTGTCTGGGCTTACCTATACGGACCTACAGAGGCCGGCTGGGAGGCTCAGACATCCAAAAGGAGCTTTAAGTTGAACCCTTGCTCATGTAAGTTGAAAGGTTGTTCTAACCTGAATGCCTCCCGGGGAAAGTATTCCCTTTGGTGGTTTCCCCCTGGGTCTCCAGTCAAGATCCAAGAGGACACTTTTGCAGACTATGCTGGATGAGTTGTATCTTTTCAGGCAGGGTACACCCCGAAGAGAGCTGGAGGTTGTGGCTGGGGGGGGGTAAACATGTACATCGTTTAACCCACTGCCACCATGATCCAGTACCCAAATAAATGACTTAAACGGAAGGATAAATGGCTTTAATCATTCTCTGTATAAATATTTACACTGAATCTCTACAGGCATCTGTCTGTCTGATACCCCTGAGACAGTAGAGAAAGCTTGAGGAAATGAATGCAAATGTGTGATTATACTTAACCAGTTCAAGATTCATTTTGGAGCCATGTTTCATCAAACTGAGATGGTTTGATGGTTATCGGAACCTTTTTCATTTCCTGCTAACATGTCTTCAAATATTTGTATGCATTTGTGTGTCTGTGTATCTCAACGCTTTGTCAGTATGCCTGTCTGACTGACTGTCCTGCTTTACACACACTTGGGATAAAATGAGACAATATTTACCTAAGCAGGAACTTAACCTCACGACAGAGTCCAACAAGATGTAGATTTACTCAGTGAAGAAAAACAATTTTGCTTTATGTTTACCAGCCATCATTGAACCTTCCTACATTATCATACTAAATTGTGACTAGTTATACCACCTCTCTCGCATTCGGCAGAAAATGTTGTTATTTCTACAATTGGGAAGCCTTGAGCTTCGGATGAGCAAGTCAAGTAGTTATAATTTTTTTATTGTTTTTTAAAACCTTCTATCCATGAATTGTAGTACTATTGAGCGAAGGGCTAAATGGATCTCTACCCCCTGCGGAGGAGCTGTACTGCAGCAATGATGCAATTTGCATTCCAGTCATGGTTATGTTCAAACATCAAGTAAACGCAGGCCTAACCCTGCACGCTTCCATGGAGAGGGCCAGCAGTGAAAATGCATGTAATCATTGAAAGCAGGGGGCAGGTGCCCTGGGCTTTACCTTGGATCAGTGCTCAGAGATGGGAAATGGGAATATGGACACTAGGGAGGCAGCCAAATGCATTGGTCTCAGTTGAACTATGCAGCTGCCAATAAAAACATTGTTTCTTATATTTCAGCTTGAAGCTACATCAACAGAAATCTGACACCTGTTGTCTGTCATTTTACAATTGTTGCTTATTTCAGCATAGTTTTTTTGGTTTAGATCTGACCCTCCTGGTGTCCACTACAAAAGACAATGAGGACAGAAGTTGGGGAGAAAAGGTGAGGTTAGCCTTTTCTGCTTCCCAGTGGGCATATGCAATTTTCAGCTCTAGTGAACCAGCTCCAGGACTACCTAAGTCTGAACAGAGAACAATACTCAAACTCATTTATTCACATCCTCCCATGACAGCTACTCACTTGTGTCATGTTTTTTCTTAATACACTAAACAACAAAAAGGCAAATTTGAGATTGCAGAATCCACTGACACATATTTAATTCAGTGCAGAAGTTGAAGGAGGGTGAAGATAAACCATCTTATATTTTGCTTCCTGTACAGTGAATGATTAAAAAGTGTGATGAGAAAACATATGAATAGTCATCTCTCTTAGGATAATAATGGAAGTTTCCTTATTTTGTTAGATCCACTGGTACAGACTGCAGTAAAAATGAGACTTGCAGGTAAACTCTGTGATTGATGGCTATGCGAAGAGTGCCACTGCTGCTCTCCCCAGGCTATTGCAACTGCACTCATGCTCAGTGGGCTGGCATGCAAGCCTTTTTACTAGTCAACGCTGAAGCAAAGACATCTGTCTTCTGTTCAGTACCACTTCCCTACTATTGCTTGCTGTGTCTTAGGAAAACAAGATAAAGATATTAAAACCGGCATCCAAGTAAAACTGTAAAACTACAGCCTGATTGGGGAAATTAGGCACAGCACTAGCTGTCGTTTTAAAGCAGAAGGGTCTTTTCGCACTAGGTTAATGCTAACATGACTCTCAACATGTGGACGGAAGCTCTAAAATAAAGTCTAGTCTCCCTTGAGACCTTTATTAGAAAACAATAGCTGTTCAAATTGAGCTGAAGAGGATTTCTGCATCTTTAGTTGACAATAGCCAGGTCACAGCTTTTGCTGTTTTGTTGCAGAGATTTCAGGTGTGGGACAAGGCTTATGGCAGTTGGAGGTGGACAAAGAGCATCTAGGGGAGTTAACTGTCACCACTGTGCCATGACCATCTGTATACTAATCCACTTTACTTTTCTAATCCACTTGTCTCAAGTGAGCCACAAGTGTGTCCCATTTGTATTGTTGGTGTTTTTGAATATAAATCGATGGACTTAAACATTTTATGGGGATTAGTCCAGCTTAGCTCCATGCCTAATGCAATGATTAGGGATTTCTGCCACAGCAGATAAGTGAATGTTCACTAGTTACTAAACAACTGGGCTCAACTGTTAAAGACCTTAAGCCAAAATGGCAAAGTCTTGGACAAGACAGCTCCCCAGCCGCAGTAGTGTGTCACCCAGAACCCTTCATTAACTTTAGTTACACGGTAATGCATCAGAGTCACATTGGTCATTGACCATCTGATGAAGTAAAACAATCCATTGTCACCATAATGTTAATCAAGTGAATGACTAAAGCTGTTTTTATATATGAATGAACTGAAAGTCCATCGAATCAGTTTCATCAAATCATGTGAGAAAGTTTCCCTTTCTCACATGTAGCACACAACAAGAGATTGCCCTTGGCAGACGCATTCTCACTTTCTGGAAATACTCTGTTTGGTCTTAGGTTAAGTCAAATTTGTATTCACTTATTTAACAGTGTATTGATCTTTCTCAGCAGAATGGTATTTTAAAAAAGCATTTACAGGCTGAATACCACAGGCTGAATAAAGTCTGATTAGTTATTTTACAAAAAAATATGGAGCTTAAGGAAAAAGTTGAAGCAATTCTGCAGCCTGATGATATTTATTTCAAACTGAGAAGTGATGAGCCACCAGTGTGCCATCAAATCTGACCTACAGCACCCAAAACTGCTCCAAGAGTTGTGGCCTAGACACAGAGCAGACAACCCGCGGTATTCCTAATACCAAAGGCCTGTAAAGGGCATGTCTGAGCAGTGTATAAATCAAAGCAAGGTCTACAACACAGGCAAATGCTTAAAGTTAAAAGTGAGAACTAGCGGGTCACTTAGGGATAAAAAAAAATTGTATAGCGCTGTTTGAAGAAAATGTTAAGTGCAAGTTGGAAATGGACCTTTGAAGATAAAATGTCCGCTCCAGTACGTACTGTGTGTGTGATGTATAATTACAATTTCCCCTCTCTTTCTAAGAATGTACATGCAAACATTGCATTGTAAAAATATATATTCAGGGTTGAGGGAAGATTGATTTTAAAGATGCCCATCAAGACCAAATATGGGGATTCTGGAACACATTCTGAAGATCTGGAAAGATGGAAATTCAAGCCACAGGCTCATTATGAGGCATTACCAGGTCGAAAAAATGCATCCATAAAAGTAGATAGGCAAACAAAAACCTTCAAAAAACAGCTTTGAGACATTTTGCATTAAAAAAGGCAAGAGTATTTCTACAAAGTGAAATGTGTTGCCAGTGCTTGTTTTTATTTTTGCTATCCTGGTTGGTCTGGTTTTGCAGGTTTAACTTGGTTAGAAAACAGTATTTGGAAAATAAACCTATATAAAAAGTCAATAGTTCAATGAGCAAAAAATCTTTCTTCCAGTGATTACTTCTTGTGATATCCTCATTTGAGTGGTTGCCTCATTTTCACACAACTCATCTTTCATCAGCCATTCATGTGCATTCCCTTTTTTTAGTGTTTTCCCCCTCAATTATAAAGCATGTGTCTAAATGGGGAGATGTTATTTATGTACTGATTATAAAAAAAATAGATAGCGCCAGAAATCTGTGCTTTTAATTATCGATGTAACTGGCGTACAGGCAACATTGTCACTGTTATTTAATGAATTGCTTTTAAACAAGCTAAAAGCTGATGCAAGAAAAGGTCACATTGCTCATATGATATTTTAGAAAGACATCTATATTTTAAAATATACTCATGAATAATCATTCATCTCCTCACACCATTACGCGTTTAAAATATGGCATTGTATCCTTTTAAATGCGCACAGCCTGTATTCAGAAACGGAATCAGAGCAGAGCAGGTTTTTTTAGGCGGGGGGCTTAAAGAGATTGACACTAAAACTGAGCATTTCAGAAAGAGGCTGAATATAGATATATTCAGACTAGTTTCGCTTTGCCAGACCATCCACACGCTGCGGAGCAGAGGAGGGTCAGGCTATTCCACACAGCAATGCAGGATGGGAGAAAAACGTGCGCTGGTTTATTGGCATTTCTTTAAACCTATCACAGTCGTTTGGGTGGTGTTAATCTCCAGATGGAGACGCTGCAAAATAGTCTTGCGAGAGAAAACTCAGATTGGACATATGGTCTAGCTAGCTGTCTCAATTTACCACGCAAAGATCTGAGGAGCAGGTAACCATGGGCCTCATAAATACACCGGAGATTAAAATTCCAACAATAAAAAAGGGGAAGGAAATGGAAATCAGCAAAAATACATGCATCCAGTGGGTTTTCCTGTGGCATCGGAGCAATACCAAGAGTGGAACGTCAAGGAAATAGACTATTTCAGACAGAAAAATACTGTCAGTTTTGAACATTAAAACATGTAAATCACGTAAAATACAAGTATAAACCTCAAAATACATTTGCTTAAATACTTGACTTCAATGCCAAGTTGAAAGGAAATGATTGAGTTATTTCTGAGTTGAGAAAGAAGGTGAAGTATTCCTTTATAACATTTTACGATTGTGCTTTAGCCATGGCCCTATTATAAATGCCAATTAAAAGTTTTCAGATACTAGAATGCTGAATCTGACTTGTGTGCCTCATTAAAAATCTCCTCTTCTCTTTTGTTCTCTTTTGTAGGTTCCATCTGAGTAGGAGGTGGCAACAAAAGACCAAATGCCATGGATGTATTCAATTTCACGTACTGGAATGCCTCTGAAGGCAATGATACAGAAGTTGTGGAAGAGAGTAAAAGCGCCTACAAGACTGTGGAGGTCGTGTTCATCGTGTTGGTGGCCGGTTCCCTCAGTTTGGTTACAGTTATTGGAAATATCCTGGTCATGCTTTCCATCAAAGTTAATAGGAACTTACAGACCGTCAACAACTATTTTTTATTCAGCCTTGCATGCGCTGACCTAATTATTGGACTTTGCTCTATGAACTTGTACACAGTCTACATAGTAATGGGGTATTGGCCCCTGGGCCCGGTGGTGTGTGACTTGTGGTTGGCCTTGGACTACGTTGTCAGCAATGCATCTGTCATGAATCTTCTCATCATAAGCTTTGACAGATATTTCTGTGTCACCAAGCCCCTCAGCTACCCTGTTAAAAGGACCACCAAGATGGCGGGAATGATGATTGCAGCAGCATGGGTCCTGTCTTTCGTCCTCTGGGCACCAGCCATTCTCTTCTGGCAGTTCATTGTTGGTGGACGGACAGTGCCTGAGAAGGAGTGCTACATCCAGTTCTTCTCTAATGCTGCAGTCACTTTTGGCACTGCCATCGCCGCCTTTTACCTGCCTGTCATCATTATGATTCAGCTCTACTGGCAGATTTCCAGAGCAAGCAAGAGCCGTGTGAAGAAGGATAACCGCAAGCCGTCAGGAGCCAATCCAGAGCCCCTGTCACCTGGCCAGAGAAGGATAAACACACCAAAACCCAACAATAACAACGTTCCAGGGGAGGATACAGCTCCTTCCCAGAGCCAGAATGCTGATGGAGCTAACCAGCATGACCAGCATGATGGAAAACTGCAAAATGGCAAGGGACCTTCCTCAACCTCTGCTGAGGGAGAAGCCGAAGGTGACGATGTGGCAAAAGAGAACTGCATTCCTGGAGAGGAGAAGGAGAGCTCCAATGATTCAACATCTGGCAGTGTGCCTGCATCTATTCAGAAGGATGAGGAGGCGGCACCATCCACCGCTAACTCCAGTGCCGAGACAACCCAGCCCCTCCCATATCAGCGAGCCAAAGCTGGGGGCTCCAAGCTGACCTGCATCAAGATCAAGACTAAATCGCCCAAAGGTGACTGCTACACGCCATCCAACGCTACAGTTGAGATCGTCCCAGCCTCAGAGCGGCAGAATCACGTGACGCGAAAGATTGTGAAGATGACAAAGCAACCTCCCAACAAGAAGAAGAAAATGCCGCCTTCACGGGAAAAAAAAGTTACCCGCACCATTATGGCCATCCTGGTAGCTTTTGTTGCCACCTGGACTCCTTATAATGTGATGGTGCTTATTAACACCTTCTGCTCCAGCTGTATTCCCAACACAGTGTGGACTATTGGCTACTGGCTGTGCTACATCAACAGCACCATCAATCCGGCCTGCTACGCGTTGTGCAATGTCACATTTAAAAAGACATTCAAACATCTTCTTCTCTGCCAATATAAAAATATTAGGTCAGCTAGATAAATATGGGCCACTTAGTAGGAAGAATTGACGTATAAGGGGTGTGTGTGTGTGTGTGTGTGTGTGTGTGTGTGTGTGTGTGTGTGTGTGTGTGTGTGTGTGTGTGTGTGTGTGTGTGTGTGTGTGTGTATTTGTATTTGTGTGTATTTGTGTGTATTTGTGGGCATGTTAAGGACTGCAAGAGTACATGAAATTACTTTCCACTGTTTTATCTTTTTGTTTTTTAATTTCTCTCTCAATAACCGGTTGTAGCACTTTACTCAAGTTCAACTGATGCCAGTTGCGTTGAGATGTGTCATGCAGAAGCACCATAGATCAGTAAGGTTGTGAAAAATTCTGTTTGACTCTGAGTTGTAAGCTAAAAAAAAAACAAGGGTGTGTAAAGCAGGGACCACTTGGGAGTGACACTGAGCTGTTAGAAAATGAGAAAAGATAAAGAGCGGAAGAAGATCGGCGCTGTACGAAAATACAAGACTTCAAATGGGAAAATAGGGCTGACTGAATTTACAAACCTAAACAGTTTAAAGTTCAGTGGAGATACCTGTAGATAACTGTACATATCAGTGCATACTCAATATTTATGTGGGTGTGCTAGCTCGGAGTATGTGTGTAAGCCCATGTGTACCCCTCTGCCTGCCTTCTTTCTGTCTGTATGTGCTCCTCATCATGGCACTTCCAACCAGCAACATGTAGGATAAAGTGGAGCAGCTTGGGTAGATTGCCTCTAACGTGATCACATCAGGACTGGAAGCTATCCCATCTAACATTGAGCCCCTTTGGGAAGGAGTTGCCATCAATACATAATATATATATAAATATATTGAAGCTGTACAATTACCAAAAAAAGATTCTCACTTGCCTCTACTGGTAGCATTTTATGGTGGTAATTTTGCTTTTATTTGGCCAAATATGTCTCAAAATTTCTGCCTCACATTAACAAAGGAATGCAAATGTGTTTTTGCTCACAGCCTTGAAAAATGTCATTTTAAAAAAATCCAACAGCAGCACGTCTCTCCATAAACAATATCCTGGCTACACAGACCTTTTTAATACAGAGATAATCTATCTAAGTGAGAAAATTTTCTTTTTCTTTACAGGATGTTGACCCATTATGTGCCATAAAATAGAGATATATGTATCCATTAGAGACAACTAGTAATTTGGATCGAAATAACCCCCATTGGAACAGTTCTACTAAGTCTCTACTAAGTCTTCTTAGTCTTCCCAAGAGTTAGATGAGAAGATTGATACCACTCGTGTCTGTAGATATGAAGCCAGGATACAGTTGGCATAACTTAGTATAGAGACTGGGAGCAACTGGGGAACTGCTAGCCTAGCTTTGTACAACATTTTAAAACAAATCAGTCCATCAGCATCGCTAAAGCTCACAAATTAACATGTCATATCTCGTCTGTTTCGTGTGTAAAATAACCAAAGTGCAAAATAACATGTTGTGGTTTTACAAGGTTCATGTGTGGGACAATTTTTTTTTGGCAGGGAGAAAAAATCTTCTGAACTCTTGTTGTTATTGTTAGGAAATCACTACACCCAGCTCAGAAATAGACCCTCACGTTTTCCCTGTAGAACCACAACTTGTTTTCACATTGTTAATTTGTATGAAAGAGTATAGCCTGCCTTGTTTCATCATAGAGAATAATCAAATAGCTATAAGAACAACAAACAACACAAGTTATGATTAAATTGAGAAAACAAATGTGGCATGAGACAGGATGGTTTATTTTATGGCAGTTATCAAGATGGTTAAGAAGATCAGTGTTTGCTGTCACTGCGAGGAACCGTCCTGCTCTGTATGTGAAACAGGTGGCTGGAGCTCAGAGCTGTGGTTTATTACTGTCTTTGGGAATGCTTTGGTGGTGCGTGTTTCTTTGTTGTGTGTAAATGAGTGGGAGACATCATACGATTCTGCCGATTAGTAGATTGATGTCACAGCGTCTACTGTACTCACACTGCAAAAAGGGGTGTCTAAAAACTAGATAAAAACACTAAATCTGAGGGAAAAGGTTCTCAAAACAGGTGAAATTATATGTCCATGCAGCAAGATTATTTCACTTGACAAGCTTGCTTGATTTAAGATTATAGTCTAAAATTGAACACTTAAAAAAAAAGAAATGCACTCTTAAAACAAGATAAATTATCTAACACTTCTAAATCTAAGGTTTTTATCTTGGTAAGAACCAAATAATTTGCAGTGCACTGTACTGATGATGATTGTAAAGACGTGTGTGTGTGTGTGTGTGTGTGTGTGTGTGTGTGTGTGTGTGTGTGTGTGTGTGTTGGGTGGGTATGTGTGTGTGTGTGTGTGTGTGTGTGTGCGTGTGTGTGCGTGTGAGCTCTGAAGTGGGTGTGGGTATACATGCTGATGTGTGTTTGCTCCAAGAGTGGAGTTTACTTCTGATCACGGGTCACAACCTTGTGATTTAAATAAGGGCTATTTCCGCGTCTTTACTGTCCATGTTTTGTAACCCATCTCCTTTTTTTGGAAATTAACAAGTGAGTTAATTCAGTCTATGTAAATCATTTCATTCTGAGATTGGAAATAATTAATAGTTGTGTCTTATTAGAATTGGAAAACAAATGAGAAAATATCAATTTCCTGTAAGACATGTTCCATGTATTCATGCATGTCATCCATCATTTCAACCTATTAGCCCGTTCTTAGTTACATTGATGTATGCTCGCCAGTTGGAGTGATGAATATTCAGGAGCATTTGCCGTTAGGAGGTTACCACAGTGGCTGGTAGGGGGGCTTTGCAAAGATTTATGCCTGCACCGACTAGCTCCTCAAGGCTGTCTGCTTAAACCGAGATCTGGGACTGATCCTATAATGAAAACTCACCATGAGGCTGATCAGATTATGGGACGCTGTGGAACACCTACATTTGAGATTAAAGATTGCCCATTACACGCTCAGCTTGTGCTTGCATGCTAGAGGCCTATGCCCCAGTTAGTGCTACCTTCAATCCTGATTATTTTATAGTCTCTTCATCATATGCGGTCATGAACGTAATGTAAATATCACATACATACATGCATACGTATCTATGTATATGAGCTTGCTGTATTGTGAATTATCTTTCTCCCGCACTCATTCTAGCCTTCCTTCCTGCTATGTTCCACTGTACAGCTCCTATATTTGCCGAGCCAGTGCAAGATAAACATCCCTGCACATGCATTAAAATTTTGTAGTTGAGAGTCACATAAATGAATCACAATTTTGCATTAGGCTAGCACACTGACATTTCCTTTTTGTGGCTGCCAACCTACAGCAACATGGTAAATGATATGTTAAAATACCAGGCATTCATAAACTCTGAACACAACTCCAGCATGTGGCTGTACATCTGTGGTGGAAGAAGTATTCAGATCCATCCCTCAAATTAAAGTTGAAATATCGCAATATAAAAATAAAAGTCCCGCATTCAAAATTTGACTAAAAGGTGCACCCTGTTTAACTTTTGTAAGGACAAAGGCTGGTGTGGTGGCTGTGTCAATCAAAAATAGGACTTTCACTCAGGGGACTGTAGTTTGCGTCCCGAGTGAAACCAAAAGTCAACAGTCACTTTTTTAAATCTACCAACTTTTACAGAAGTCTTCATTTCAGTTTTACATGACTCATTTTAAGCCAATGCCTGATTCTACATGTAACTAATTAAAAATGATTAATGGTGGTTGTTGCATTTAATAGAATGGTCACGTGATTAAAACGGCCACCACGTTCCAAGTTACCATCACGTGTTTAAAACGGTCCACACACTTTTTTCACTACAAGAAGGCTACCTGTACATTTGTAGTATTTGAGTACATTTTCTTTCCACCACTGCTGCACATACTGTACATTGAATGGTCCATGTTTGTCTCCACGAGTAGTTTCAGCCAGAACTGAGGCATCCATCCAAGTTTGTCGTACAACCATCCGTTACGGTGATAAGTAGAGCCATGTCTGTCTGACATCCATCACACATCTCAGTAGTGGGTAAAGAGCCTTCCAGAATATCTGATTAATCTTTCCTAAACTGTCGTTTGAGTGATACCAGCAGGAGAGTAAGTGGCTCACAGCTCAAGCAGTGGTCCAGGGGTCCCAGTTTAAGCAGCTGCTTAGGTGTTTGATGGAAGGTGATGGCAGTTTATCACCTCCTGGTGCATGGAGAAGGGGGAGATGCATCTAAAATAGTCCTTAGTGCTGTTATCTCCACAGCATGCACTTTAAACATCAGGAGCAAAGTTCTCATAAACTTAGCTTCACTCCCCCCGCTACTGTTGTCGGACAGATGAGAAAAAAAAAGATGTTCTTGTATCAGGCGTTGTCAAGGGGGAGGTGGATGATGTGAGAGAATGTGGGCTTATTATAGACCGAGAAAGGGTTGTTTGTTGACAGCGAAAAAGAGAGGCTGTCGTGCATGTGAGGGAGAAAGACGGCTGATAGCCCCCAAGGTGTACACTTTGTTCAAATGAAACAGATAAGCTTGCCTTTGTAGTCACGGTTTCAATGGGGGAGGACAGAGGAGGGACTCTGTCAGTGACAAAATCCAAAGCTAGACGCTGCATGTGGACCATGTTTGGAGAAGTCACAGCCGTTCTGGGCAGGTCAGCCAAGGGTTTTGCTGCAGGAATTTCAGCGTCCCAGACAAAAGCTGGCGCCTGGTGTAAACACAGCGTTATATGGCGCTGTTTACCGTCGCTCCTGTGCTTTTATTAAATCTCATAATCATGTTGTGCAAACAAACTCCACCTCCTCTTACTTTATTGTTATCATGATCATAACCTTCATATTTTAGGAGTCCATTCTTATGCATGTATGCTCACATGTAGAACATATCTTCTGATGTCCATCTGTCTAATATGACTAGAACAAACATTGTCTTCATTGTAATCAACAGATCATAATGTGCCGTCAGAGCTAGCTGGGCTCCTCTTCACACGGCTTATGTCAAAGGGCTAAACTCCTTTTACGGAGTACACATGACATGTAAAGTTTATCAGAGATTAGTACAAATTTAAGTTTTCTCTGGCTTCACTCTTGGGGGCCGTTGCTGAGATTAATCTCACCAATCTTGTGCAGCCTTGCAGAAGTGAAAATGCAGCAGCTTGTGTATGCTGTGAGAATTTTATCAGAGACGAAAATATATAAATATCGCCAGATTGTATGGAGCAATTTAAAGTGCCTTATCCAGAATAACATAAACAAATTGCTCTTTTATCCTAAAATCAATGTTGTACCTTTAGTGTGTCTGTGCTGAAAGTTGTAGATGTAGCTGCATCATGCACATTATAGAGCATGTTCAGCATTTTTAACTTTTTGGTTACAGATATTGTGTTTCTCAGCTCTGAGCTCCCATTACTATGATTTACATCTTAACACAGCCACTGTCTGATTGCAGAGGAAGCTTGGACCGAACAATCTAAAATCGTCATCTCAATGCCTTTTTGAAATAATTTATCAAAAACTGTACAGCTGTGACATATTTCAATACTATCCTGGGGGCACAGCCGGATATTTTGGTTGAATTTCAATTTTTTCAATCTTTCAATAGCAACAGGCTTCCAATAGACTCACTTAGACACAGCCTTGCGTGGTCCTGGTATAAGTATAAATACATCATGTACATTTCCGATGATGTTTAATAAATCTGTTTCTTTTTGGTATTGTACAAAGTACAAATTAAAAAATGATCAGTGTACAGCCAGAGAGTTTTTCTTTTGGTTTGAAATTTAAAATGTTATTTAAGATCTATAAAGATGAATATTATGGGTTATGGAAGTGTTTCAAAGAGAATATGATTATAAGAGTAGAAGGTATGTGCATTTCTGGGGGCATGATTTGCTAAGAAATGGATTCCTGCTTTGCAAAATAAGCACATAAACCAAACCTTTCAACTTTGGAGCAGCGTTCAAAGAGATTTCAAGAGTAACTTTTACAACCAGAAAGGAGAAAAAAAAGGGCAAACCTGGAAACCTGAAGGTGGAAAAAAAGCTCAAAGTAGTTTCCAGGGTCCAAAGGCCCAGAAGCAAGTGCTTCATTTTGATTTCACCTGTAAATGTATTAGGCCTCACACCTTGTGAAGAAGCTGTCGTCTGCTATCTTACCGGACACACATAACTTTCGCAATTTTAACATCCCGGGGATTTTTTTTATTTTTTGCGGAGCAACCAATGGGTTGAGCTATTTGACCCCATATGAACTTCAAGGGTCACAGTTAACATGTGGATTTAAAACAAAATCAGCAAACAAACAAAAAAAAAATCTGTTGCCTGCTGCAAGTGTTCATTGTACATACAAATGTTCATTTTTCATTGGCTTATGTATGTAGATGTCCATTGTGTATTCACTCACTGTGGCTTGTGGCTTCTCTTGCAATAGGAAAAATACATTTTACAAGCTATTGTTTGCATTGTAGATATCTATATGATAATTATATGTATTTGGATGTGATACATTTGAAATGTACATACATGTCTTTATTAGCTACTATCTGAATGTTTCCTCCATGAAATTATCCCTCATTTAATCTCCCCTCCCCTTCCCCCACTATAATTCATGTACAGTAACAATGATATTGATTTCTTTTTTGATGCATTCTTGATTGATTATTTATTCTGAACAACAAACCTGAGTGTTATTATCACTAGTCCCCTATGACACTGTAAGATGAACTGCATCAAGTGGTTACCTTGTGCCATATTCTCTCAGAATGAAAAATCAAATAAAATATATGAAATGTGGTTCACATTTTATTTTTGGAGTTTTTGAATGTGTGAGGATGCACAGGGTGAAAGAGACACGTGTCTACCTTTTTTATTTTTTATTTTTGGAAACATAGGGAATGTTAACTCCAACTGACGACTACAATAGAGAGTT
>NC_045755.1:14886697-14899183 GCF_008692095.1 Etheostoma spectabile | reverse complement strand
TTTTTTTTTTTACAGCAAACAGCTGGAGAGTAAAAATCAGTGGGTATAAATTGAGGTACAACAGAGCAGCAGGAGGAAAACACACTAAAAACAGTAGTAGTTTTCACACTACAGATGCTATTTCATGCAGCCTCCGGACAGATCTAGGTTTATTCTTACTGGAAATAAAAGAAAAATATCATATAGCACAAAGTAATGGGGTAAAGCATTACCATTAACTTGAAACACTTGGAAAAATTGCAAATGCAAAACATTTTGTTTGCTCAAATTAATTAAGTGAAGATGTTTAGTGCTTCCCTTTTAACCAACTGCTTCATTAAGTCGAGGCATGTTTTCCAAATTAGAGTTAGACTATGCAACTGTAAAACAAATGCTATCCAATTTGTCGGTGAGAAAATAATCCTAGAAATAACATCATTAGGTAAGAACACTAGTAAACAAATCTGTTTCCGTGTTCATTATTTGTCTCTACCGCCGAGTATTATATCTCCTATCGCAACATACAAGTTGTTTCTTATCAGGTGCTAGAAAGAAGAAAAAGTAAAACATGTTTTTACTAAAAGTCATGTTTCCACTGGTTTTGTCAAAGCTCTATAGGCTCCTACTGTCAACCTACAGGATATACAAAGAGGAACCATGTTGAAATAGGGCAGTTATGTCTTTCCACCCTCTTCTTCCTTCCTCCCAGGGACAAACAACTTCATCAGTCCATTTGGGTGCGCTCTCGCTTCTTGCCTTCCTTCTTTTGCTTCTTTGCATCTACAATAAGAGAAAAGACAAAATAGTTGAAACCCACAATGTTTACTTTCGTTGCCAGAGGTGGGGTTTCTGCAAATAAACAAATCCCATTGTCTCCATGAAGAGCGCATATGCTCCGCTTCAAATTGTAATAATCAACCGTAGGAGTTTTAATTAGTTTTTTTTTTTTCCCAGAGTGTAGGTCTAGAGCTGTGACACTGCATGCAGTCCCTCCTCCCGCCCTCTCCTGGGGATTGATTTTAGGCCTGCTGTATGCCCCATGAAAAGATGCTTTATCAACTTCCCGCAACAGTGGATTGGTACCTGGCAGCCATGGCCGAAGCCACAGTCCATGGCTTTCCTGTCTGCTTTGCGGCCTCTGGTGAACAGGAAGAGAGCACAATCTGCAGCGGTTTGGCTAAGCTACTGTAGCTCCTGGACTGGACTGTCAATCTGCTGGGCTGTTTGTGTGTATCTGCTTGTTTGTATACACGTGCGTCTGTCTCTCAGTTAAACTTTCTGTCTTTGTGTCTTTTTTTTTTTCTTTGAACATACGCCTGTGTTTGTGCAGATAGAGGTTGCATTTTTTCTTTTCTTATTAAAAATTAACGATGGTTAAATTCCATTTCAGGGTCCTGACTTTGTTAAGGAAGTGCTCTGACTCAGTTGCTCTGTCTTTTAACTTCCTTTCTACATCTGTGACCTCTAAATCCTCATGTTTTACTGGAACACTTAAATAGAACGAAGGCATCATTAATGTTATTAATAACACCTGTGGACAAGTCTGTGGAAAACGTCCCATTATGAAAACTAGTCAATAAAAGCATGTGTCTTGTGCTTGCAACTTCTGTACTTTTCAGTGTATATTTTTTTCAAAATATAATGTAATAAGTTTGTATTTCTTAAATAACTTGGCACCAAGCTTTTTCATTTACGACATGTTGAACCGACCCGTTCTAATTCTCAACTCGTCAAATGCAGCACTAGCTCAGTGGCTCTCAGAATCTGATACCAACACACAAGTCACCCTTTAGCGTCTGTATGAGACCCACTGGGCTTCGGCCGCGGCACTGTGGAATGACGTACTTGTAGTATAAAGTTCTACAAAATCTGAGACAGGAGCAGGTGGCAGTGTGTCAAACAAACAGACAAAAACAGGACTTTCATTCAGAAGACCAATTTGTGTGTCCTGTGTGAAACCAAAAGTCAGCACTGACTTACTTATATCCCGTGTGTGACATTAGTATTTTGTGGCTTAAACCTGATCATACCCAACATTTTCCTGAACTTTTCAATACGATGCCAAAGTCATACCCAGTGTGTTGAAAAGTGGGTGCTGAAAAAACCTGCCGTATTTTCACAAGTTGGGAGTGAGAATGTGTTGGCTCAACAGAGATGTCAGCCGACATAACCAGCAACCCTTTGATTTAGAGTTAATCCAAAGCAAGTTCCTACTGCTGTAATTTACATTAAATTTAGAGCCTCCAACATCACTTTTGTTGTATGTTCACAATCACAACTCGACCAGCTTTACACAAATGAAAGGCGTCTTAAATGCCAAATAAAAAATGTCCACAGTTTCATAATGCTCCCGTTTCAGGGATTTAAAAAAATCATTGATTTCATACAAATGCCTGACAAACCCATATACAAGTAATGTATGAAAAAAAAAAAACTATTGGTGAATTTAAAAAGAGGTACAGTGTGATGATATATGACAACACTGTCAATACATACAATCCTGAATTAATTAATTTGTATGAAATGGATTATTGTGAAAGGACTCCTTCACAAATCCTCTAATGAAATGCAGGCAAGCAGTTCTGAACAGCGACAAGGTATGCTTAGTCAATGAGGATTTCAATTGAGTTTCAACCTTTTTAACATTCTGAATGTGCACTATGAAGAAATCGTCTTAGAAATCTGTTCTTGTCACCTCGGTTGCAGGCTTCCGTTGGCAATAAGATTTTGACGTACAAAGCGCTCTCACCCATGCAAATCCGGAAATTGCTCTTCCGTCCAATTTCTTTGCTTGTTTTTATTTGTTTGAATGTTTTCGCTACTATATTTTTCTTCTCTTCCCCTGTTGTTTTTGTCAGCACATTCTGCTCCCCGGGGAGATGGATGGAAGAAAAGGATTCTATCTCACTTTGTATTATCTTTCTCCATATGTCAGATGGGGTTTCATATCAGGCTGGAGTATTTTCTGCTGCACTTGCACATTACATGCCACTGCTCGCTCTCCTCTCTGCCTCTGACACAGACTCATAATCAGGCCTTTGCTGCCTTTTACAGCTCAAATCTGCCCTGAGCCAAAACACGGTGACAACATATTTTGCCAAAACTGAGTTTGTTGAGTTGTTGAATGTTGCAATGTAGCCAAATACATTTACTCAAGTACAATTGTGAGGTACTTGTATAATTACAATTCTATGCTACTTTATACTTCTACTTCACAACATTTTAGAGTATAGGTGTAATTGACAGGGTTTCAAAATCCTATTATGACTTCCTTTACATAAATAAAGACATTTGACCCATAAATTCATGCAGAAAAGGCCCAAGTTGTTGCAGACAAATTCAGCAAAATAAAGAAAATTTCAATATTGCTCATTGCTTTGTGGAAATCTCAACCCGCCCAATGTTTTAGAGGGAAGTAACATCACTGAATTTATTTAACACCCATAGGAACTTTGCAGATTAAGATGTTACACACAAAACATTAAATCACTTACAACATTGATACACAAAAATGCTGCACACCATTGCATGCATTGGTTACCTATTTATAGGGGCCATTGACACATAAGTACTTTTATCTTTGATAAATCTCTATCTTTAATACTTACATATTTTCACCTAGCTATGATTTAATAGATTTTTAGTTGTAATGGAGAATGTATTTTACCTGAGTAGAATATCTAAATATTTCTTCCACCACTGCATTTCCCCATATGTAAAAAGAGTATGCCTGGTAAATGACACATTTTGATGGCACACTTTTTTTGGTGACCTAAAGTATGCCAAAGTATCCCTGGTTCTGCTCCACCCTCATTTCTTGTTGTTTCTCTACTTGAAGGGCTCATTTACAAAACATGATCAAATAGGTCTTGGGTTGTTTTGATAAAAGATCTAAAATTGTATTTTTGTTTGCATAAATTCATCAGAATCAGAATCAGAATCAGCTTTATTTGCCAGATATGAGCCATGAGGACACATGCGAGGAATTTTACTTTGGAATTTCATTGCTCCCAATGTGCTTACACATACAAAATAACCATACAATATATACACACTAATATATACATACTCTAAACAGAAACAAAAACAACACAGAAGCATGAGTGCAATAAAAACTATTTAAATGTGGGCCATGGTGCATCAATCAAACTAATGGATTTCATCTATATTTCACAAATTAACTGGTTCATTTTAACTATGGATTAACTTATGATAGAAATCAATTAGTTCAAATGGACAAAAAAAGTACTGTATTTTCCTTGCTTGATGCCATAAGATCTGAGTGTTATACCATATCAGCCTTTGGATAACTTTAAGGAGGACATCATCACATGGTGACTAATGATCGGTCAGAAAAATCTGCCTGTAAAGTTTATCTGGCTAGCCTAAAAACTTTGTCTTTTCTTAACCTCATATTTCTGACCTACAAGGGCATAGAGCCGTAACTGCAGAAACTGTGGGCTGAGTGTAACAATGATACTGTGTGGCTCTGGATTATTTGGATTCTTTTATTTAAAAGAACAACACCTTTTTGTCCAGAAAGAATGACCCAAGCAAAATTGATTCAGAGACGCCAGAATTATTTCTACAAAGCCTTTTGTTTTACCTGAAATCAAGTCTGGCACCCAACACGGCAAAAACACCCTGCTCACTGTTGTTCTGCTGAAAGAGAAGGGGGGACCTTGAGGTTTCTACAGGCATTTATGATGTTTCATTTCTGTCAATCTTTCTTCTCTATTTTGCTCCGCAGGGTCTGTGTTTCACCTGGGCTAGACAGCAAAGACACGCAACTCTGAATCTCGGCCTGCTCCCACTGCAGCTCTTAGCATTGCCTCCTCCAGAATCTGCAAATGACAGATGCTACCTCCATCACAGTAACATGCTGCAGACAGATGCCACCTCCATCACAGCAACATGCTGCAGTCAGGGGAAACCTATCTCCCAACCCAAGGTGGCTGTTCAGAATTGCAGATTTGGCCATGCAGATCTCTGCTCCCAGCCGGGAGTTAGATAGCTTCTCCTCTCGCCATCTTAGTCACTCTCAAGTCAAACAATTCTGTTTATTTTTTCCATAAGCTCCCTGATCGTGTTGCTGTGGACTGTATCTATGCCATCCCCTGACACAGAAAAGCATGCACAATTCCCCTTCCTGTACATACCTCATTGTGCACAGCAGCCCCTCTTTCTTTTTCCCAGATACCCCTTTGGTTCCTAGAGCTTATCTTCCAACTGGCAGACGTGGTAAATCACACCTCACATCACGCAGTCTCTCTTCCCAACTGCTTCCCTTTATCTCGGCCACTGTCATTCTCGCTCTGCTTCTCTGTTGCCCTCAGGTCTCTCACCTCTTAGACTGTCACTCCGCATCCACACATCTGGCCTTCATTAGAACTGATGCGCACAGGTACGCAGCGCTTCACACATGGCTGCAAACCAAACACCTTTCCACATGCATACGCATACACACCACTATGTGACTACATACATTTTAATTTATCCTACGATTTTAACATGAAACGTTCTTGATCTACATTGATATTCCTGCATAATGAAACAAAAAAACACCAGGATGGCATAAGCAAACAAAATAGGACTGAATGGAGATTGCGTGTCCACAGTTGCACAGTCCATGTGATTGAATGTGAGTGATGGGGACTGATATATTGGAAGCCTGCCTAAAGTCCCTTACTCTCACCCATTGCATTTTGGGATAGGTTCCATTCCCCAACAAAAATCAAGACAATTGAATCATTATCATCATCATTATTGGCCATTTGCTGAAATGACTGATGCTGTTGTTATTCTTCAGAGGACACCTACTATAGACCTACTATAAATCCATATACATTTCCATATATTTTAACAGCAGAATCCTGTATTATACAGTATATATTTGCTGGAAAGCATGGCAGAGTCACAGCTAGCGATTACTGTACAGTTTCTCAAGAAACTTCCTGTCACAATGCATTAATGATGCGCTACCGAGTGAAAGATTTAACAGATTCCTCCTTTGAAAGTCAACTAGAGTTTGGCATAACATCTTAAGACAAACATTCGAGCAGACAGACGTGTTACAGTTGGCGGCACTGCAGCTGCAGTCAGACATCCTGTAGTGAAAAATAAAAAAGGAGAGCTCCCATATGTCTTATCATTGTAATTTGACTGGCTGTTTTATGAAGTGACATTAAGGTTAAGCAAACTCCATGTGCAAACCTTTGTGTGTACACATGTCATCTGTTGAGCATGATAAGGGTGCAGTTTATGACTATTGGCAGCCATTCTGCACTCATTATAATCCTGTTTGGACAATGGGACAGTCACAGTGGGTCAGTTACATCCTTGTTTACATAATCAACAAAGGGGAATTGACTCACTTCGAATGGATCCTGTGCATTCTTATCACCGGTTTTATACCAAGCAGAATGTAATATATTCTACGTGCATTCAGGTGGTCATTAACTATATAATCCCAGTAGCTCAAATCTTGTGTCAGCTCGGGTTTTCATAACTGCCCATTTTCCATATAATGTGGGAAGCAGTGACTTCAGTTTCTTTAAAATGACTAAAGAAAGCTAAAAGCATGTAATTACAGCTGAATAGTGAGTTAACCTATTCACCTCTTGCTGTCACTCACTGCTTCAACTTAGCTCTTGGGTAGGTAGATTTTTATCACGCTGATGTGAATGTGAATCACAGCTGTTATTGCCTGAGATTAAAATAATTTGCAAGGGTTTGTGGGATTTGACAAAGAGGCAATCAATCCAAGATATGCCAGGAGACAAGCTGAATATCTGCTGAACTCACTCAGTAATTGTTACAAAGAAGATAAAAAGAAATCCTCTCTCAAATGCACCTTGATGATGCACATACTGATGCTAATTTCTTATCATAATTGATGACTCCAGATTTTTACCTGTTTGTCATCGCCAAAATACACCGAACATCCAAAAACAGCATAAGACGTACAAGCTTGTCAGGGGGGAGATGAGCTGAATAAACAGGGACACCCAAGTGGTAAACATCCCTTCAGCTATACTTAATTAAACAAACCAACTAATCTAACATTCCCTGTAACTGTTTACAATGACTCAACAGTGCAAGAAAGTACTGGAGCAATTATTTTCTTAAACCGTTAGTTTGTTTTTGCATGGGTTTTTTCATTCACACCAACCTCATGACATGTGATTTCTTTAATTAAGAAATGACATCTCCAGCTTTAAAACTAGTCCAAAAAAGTGACTTTGTTGCATCAAGGGTTTAAGGATTGTATGTTTCAACAAATCTCTCTAGCTTACATTACAGTACAAAGCCCATAAACAAGTTTTTGCAAGAGCCTTTGCTTTGTCTTGGGTAAGGAGTACTTTTATTGAAAATACAAATATTTCAGGGTGGTACAGTGCATTGATTTCTTCAATTAATGTAATTATGCCAATGTGTTTGGAAGAAAAGGTACTCTGCACCAAAAAGGAGTCAATTGGCATACTATAAATTATTGAAGGAATCAAGTTGTCACCCGGAATCTTTTGTTTATGCTGCTGAAACTGAACAGTAAAATATCATATTTACAGAGAACCTATACCACAATGTGATTCATCAACAAGAATTCAGTGCACCCCTCTGTTGCTGACAGCATGTCCAAAGAGAGTTATAGCTTATCTAGTGGTGATTTATTCCAGTCGGCTTACCTTGCAGCTTAGTCTTGGGGGTTTTCCCACAAGGCTTGGTGGCTGTGACAGTGGTGGCGCAGGTTGCATCCATGAGCGCTCGCTTCAGTACGCCCGTCCTGTTCTTCTTGCCCGTCACCAGATCGCACTCCCCCCAAGCCTGGAAGTCGTACTTGCATTCCCCTATTGAACACAATGAAAACAAACACTTCATTAGATGCTTTTGTTTCTTGAAGTGGCTCTGAGGAGGATAAGAGATCAAGTCAAGTCAGTTTATTTATAAAGCATATTTAAAACCAACCTAGGCTAACAAAGTGATGTACAAAGTTATATTATGTTATAAAAACAAAGGAAGACAATAAAAATATAGACACAATGAACATCATACAAACAAGACACTTATACAAATGTCCCTAAACTAAATCACACGCCAAAGAATAAAAACGTGTTTTAAGATGAGACTTAAAGATCTTTGCAGTACAGGAGGACCTGATATGAATGGGAACTTTGTTCTTTGTTCTTGAGTCTCGGGGCCACAACGTTGAAGGCACGATCACCTTTTGTTTTCATCCAAAACTGTGGAATAGCTAAAAGGAACTGACTAGATGATCTTAGGTTCCAGCAGGAGTGATGTAGGGTAAGGACATCAGCAATATATATAGGTCCCAATCCATGTAATGCCTCGAAACCAAGAAACGATGATCTTAAAAGCGATTCAATATTTGACTGGTAACCAGTGAAGAGCCAATGTAAGCCAACAGAACAAATTTGTTTGTCACATTTTAATGCTGGGTCAAAGATGAAACCCAGATTTCTGAAAAAAGCACACACACTTGAGGCCAAAATCTCCAAATTTTTCAAAAGTTTGTCAAAGGAATTTGGGGGGACAAACAATGGGTCTTCCACCTTACTCTCATTAAGTTGGTGAAAGTTGTTAGCCATCCAGCACTTAATGTCTTTCAGGCAATGAAAAAAGGGACTTTAAAGAGTTGGTATTACCTGTTTTTAGATGCAGGTATAGCTGTGTGAGCATAACAGTGATAAGATATGTTATGTCTGTGAAGAATGGAGGCTACTGGGAGCATGTACAAAGAGAATCAAATTGGCCATAAAATCAAACCTTGAGGTACACCGCATGTAATCACTGCCAAAGAGGAGGAGATATTTCCAATTTCAAAAGAAAAGGTTCTATTTTTTTAAATAAGAATTGAACAACTGTAGAGCAACAGCCTGGATCCCTATTCTATGCTGAAGGAGATTCAACAAGATGGCATAATCCACAGTGTGAAATGTAGCACTAAGGTCCAGCAAGAATAAAATAGCACAATTCCCTCCATCACCGAACAGTAACAATTCATTTAGCACTTTAAGAAGTGCTGTTTCTGTGCTGTGGTGTACTCTGAAACCAGACTGAAAATACATAATTTTCACTTAAAAATGAAGAGAAATAGGCCTAAAGCTGTTACAATTAGTAGGGTCAAGGTTGGGTTTCTTAATTAGAAGCCGAACCACAGCATGTTTAAAGATAGATGGGACTGTGCCATTTATAAGAGAGCTATTTATTACAGACAAGAGATTGGCACCAATAGTGTCAAATACCACTTTCAAAAGACAAGATGGGACAATATCTGAAGATGAATAGGTAGGTTTTATGTGTGATACAATATCCATCAATGCTGGCAGGGCCACAGGCACAAAACAATTCAGAGAAGCGGGGCATAGGATTGATTTAGAAAGGGTCACAATCAGTAGTTGAGATACAAGATCTGATAGTGTCAACCTTTTAGACAAAAAAGCTCAAAAGTTGTTTTGTGATTTCAAACGTTGCATCAGGAGTGTAAAAGCATTATTTAGTGCAGTACTTATTGCACTAAATGAAATTTTTAGCTATGATATCAGAAAAATGCTTTAAATGCTTTGAAAAGTGGTTGGTAGGATACCTGGTGAACTCTTAATATCTCATAGGACACTTGCATTTTTTTTTTTCATTTCCTCTCTGCTTTTCTACACTTTTGTCTAAGGGCACGAGTCTTACTGTTAAGCCAAGTTTGGGCTTTGACTTTGGGTTGATTCCTTTTAAAAAGGACAACAATATCAAAAACATCCATGACAGTGGTATTAAACCGAGTAACTATCTTATCTGTAGACAGAGAGGCAGAGGTAACCTTTGTAGGGCTAGCAAAAGGACACTCGAGAATCAAAGATTTCCAACAACGCCACTTGTGATTGGCCCAAGACCTTTAAAAGCACAGAGATCCGTTAATCCAAAATTAGGGGTCAGAGACAATGATGGATTTATAAAAAATATACAATTTTATTTTTATTTTAAAATAGCAGGATATATTATGTAACGAAAGGACAAGATTAATATTAGGAAAGTAACGCACATTTCAAATCAATCCAACCAGATGCATTATTAGAGAACCAAAATCAAACAAAAGAAAAGGAGGACAAAAACAAACCCACATGCAATATATGCTCAGTTAATACCAATATTAACTAAGCCAATTTTTGTGTGTTCCAAGACTTGCCGATCCAAATCAGCTCTGTGCGTCCAGAACAGTCCCATACATACAGACACTTTTTATACCAGTATACAGAACAATCTATACCCGTATCAAGAACAATCTGTACTCGTATCCATAATAATCTGTTCCCGTATCCAGAATAATCTGTACCCGTATCCAGAACAGCAAGAGTGGGAGGAGAAAAGCGCCAGGGAGCGTGGGCCCCTTTGATAGCTGTGGCACCCGGCAACCTCCGCAGCAGCATGCACAAGGCTGTAGCTCGGTGCAGCGCTTTACAGGACACGCAACCCTCAGACCCTGGCAGGGGGACATGCAATCCGCACAACCACATAGCACCCAACGTGGCACCCAACGCCAGACACATCTCCACACTCAACAGGAGAAGACAGAAAAAGGATGAGTCTACACACAGGCTTAAATAGAACCCCCATCTGCTCCCAATCAAAGGGTGCTCACCTGCACAGGTAAGAGGGAGAAAACCTCATCCTATCACACTATGAAAGCATCAAAAAAGTGCCTGGAAGTGAACGGTTTCAGTGCTCAGATATAGCAATCTGGCAAGCAAAGTTTCGGTAATGGATTAGAAAGTAATGCGATAAAAATCACAGGTTTATTGTCAGATAGACTAGCAACATCCAGCTCAATATTTAAAACAGGAAAACCTAATGATAAAACGAGATCTAGGGTATGACCATGTTTGTGTGTGGGACTAGTGACAGACTAAGTCAAATTGAATAAGTCCACAATTTGCAGAAACTGGCTAAGTAAAGGCTTTGATGAACAACAAGCATGGATATTAAATTCACCAACGATAAAAAATATTATCCAAGTTGGGAACAATCACGCAGAATACCTGAAAAAATTACTAAATGTTTTTTTGCCAGTCAGTAAATCAACCCCCTTGAGTCTGAGGAGTTGTGAGTCATACACTTTCAATGATTTTCAAGAATGCTTTAATCAAGCAGAAAACCTGAAATAATTACTAAATGTAGCATCTATATTTTTTTGCAATCAGTCAGTGAATCAACCCCCTTGAGTCTGCGGAGTTGTGAGTTATACTCTTTTAATAGGTTTGAAGAATGCTTTTAATTTATTTGGCTATAATCTCCTTCCTATCAATAGAAACTGTCCAAGATCCACAAACCCAAGCCACGAGACACTCTTATTAAAATCCAAATAAAAGGATTAGAATAGGAACAGATGGTGCCGCACAGTTTTGATCCTACATTTCCTATATAATGAAACCCGCTAACGGATGAATGCAATCAAAAACTGCCCAGCTTCTGTTCATTCTGGAAATAATGGACAGATACAATCTTGGCAGCAGAGAAGTGAAAGTCCTTTCAACAGCACCTTAAATAAATTTCACATATGTGCTTTCATTTGACATTACATTTTACCCACTTTAAAGTCAACTCCAGGAGATGCAAGTTTGCTCCAGAAAATGTCTACAGCCAGTAACTGGTGTATGTTGTAGAAATTTGTTTGAAGAAGTGTGTGTGTGTATGTTTGTGTGTACTGCCTGGCCCATGTCTCTCATATCTTCCTCCATTATTTTCTTGCCATTCCAGCCAGGCTCCCTCAAGGCTGTGACATACATTCGTCAGCTTCCTCTCACATGAAAGTGTCGGACCCCTTGTCACTGCCTCTGAGATCCCCTGGTGCTCATCAGAAGAGGGGAGAGGGGAAAGAAGGGGTGAAGAGAGGAGGGACGAAGAGGGGGGAGAGGGAGTGACAGGGCCATTGTTGCATAAATCCTACAGGGACTTCCTGAGCATGCAACTTTGAAACAAACCGCCTCCGTAAATTGTCTTTGAGAGAGAGAGAGAGAGAGATTCCTTGCAAGCTTCTGAAAATTTGACAGGCAGCCCATGCCTCTTTAAGGTCACTTACCACTAGGCTAACCAATGGTTGTACAACTGTGAACACACCCACTCATCAGCAACTCTACGTCCTAACAGAGTCCTATATAGATCTGAGGATTTTGGGGGAAAAAATCTGATCATTTAGAATCTCGCCCTGCCTTTTCAAGATGTCAAATCTAGTGTCAAATGCTTGCTGGCACCCAGACAATATTGTGCACACCCTCCTGTTTTAAGTACTCTGCCTGCATGGTTTTCGTATTCCTGTGAGTCAAAAAATGGAATCAGGAATAACTCTCAGAGAAAACCCCATAAAGTTTACACTTTTTACAAGGTTTATATGTTCTTCCTTAGTACAACATGCACGGTACCTATAAGTACTTAGACAACTAGTCTAGCAAAATATTCATACATCAATGACAGGCAGACAGTATCAACCCCCCCCCCCCCCCC
>NC_045755.1:14878683-14886687 GCF_008692095.1 Etheostoma spectabile | reverse complement strand
CACACACACACACACACACACACATACACACACATCCACCCTACAGACAATGCGCGCAATTTGTACAAATGTACAGCATGAAAGTCTTGTAATTCTGTATTTCACTCTTTCTGACTTTTTTTTAGATTATTTTTAGACTGTTTTATGGCCTTTAATTGGCAGGACAGCTTGAAGACCGGAAAGGGGAAAGAGAGGAAGGATGGCACGCAGCAAAGGGCCGCGGGCAGGTTTCGAACCCGGACTGCCTCCAAGTCCTCAGCCTAAATGGGGCAAACACTCTACTGGTTGAACTAGATGTTGCCCCACTCTCTCTGACTTTTTAACGTGCCTTTTAACTTGACTATTTCACTGCGCTATATCATCATCATCATCCTCATCACCAATTTAAATTCCTGTGTACATTGTGTATTTGGTTAATAAAGCGATTCTGATTGACATTTTGACTGAGCAGCATCTAAATCCAGGTTTGGCTGCCAGGGTTAAATTGCAGGGTGTTGTTAGACTAATTCGGAAACATTTTGTGGGGCGTTTGCACAAAATGTTACACTACTCATTCCTTTTTTGATCAAAAAAATGTCCAAAATCAAAAAGGCACTGGCTTGGTTTCAGCATCTACAACACAAGGAGGGCCTTTTTCCTTTCTATTATTTTCTTTTCTCAAGTAACTTTCCACAGTTTAAAAGCCAGAGCCATATAACTTATGGTCAATACTCCCAAAACCTTTGCTACTATAATCTATATAGCCACTTTGCAGGACCTAGTTTCCTGCAGTGTGTTCATCACTCGTGACAGGCTTATTGCAGAGCAGCAGGCTCCTGCCTGACAGGCCTTACTGGAAGAACAAAAGTCCTGAGGCTTGTCACTGCAAGACACTTCATCTGTGAAGGCTGCACAGTCTCAAGCCCAAAAAGCAAATGACAAAGCAGGATGATTATTCCTGTTTTTTTTCCATGACGATGTATCAATTCCTTGGCAGTCATTTTTGTTGTACCTCTAATTAGCTAGCTTACTCATTCCTATTGTGAAAATGGGACCATTGTTTTGTGAGTGACAGGGTAGCATACAATAAATGGAGGTGTGGGGTAAAGGGATAGAGGGATAGAAGCCCTACAGTTATACCGAAGTAAGGACATTCTCTCGGTCTGTTTGGGTTTGCAGAATATTTTAATATTTAAAAGGTACTGTAAATAGTTAAGAAATATCTACATTGTGGCCTCCCTCACCTCCAAACTTCTTCTTCCAGTTGCAGGGGATTTTGCAGCGTTGGGTCTTGATGGTCTGCTTGCAGTCGGTGCCAGTCCGTGTTCCCTCCCTGGTGCCGAGCCCACAGTCACCGTCGTTGGCGACACACACGCTCCACTGCCACTCCCCACAGTCTGACTTGCGCTCCTTCTTTCCTGTAGGACCGAGCATAAAGAGGTTCTGTAACCTAACATTATCTCCACAATTATTCAATAGATTGTTTTTACATCACTTAACGAGTTATTTTTCAAAATTTGCCAAATAATTAAACATCTATTTTTTTATATTCATGTGAGGACTGTCTAACGTCTTATTTTAGGTCAAACGTTAAAGACATTTAAGGTTTTTGCTTGTGTCGAGTCATGTATTTAAGGAATCAAGTTTTAGGTCCAGTCCCACAGCCGTCAAACCCATTGTCAATTATGAAAGATTAATATTTATGTCTAGAGTCTGCCATGGCACAAATCTCTCACATCTACAGCTTTGGTTATAACCAATGTGTTAGAATCTGTTTTTATTCAAACAAGAAATGGAAACTGCTACTTGCCGTGTCTTTTTATTATTTCAAGGCAGCTAATGAGTTTAGCGCTTGTTCTCATTTCAAATGCAAATTGACTTTTTTTACTTGAATTTAAATTAGCTAAATGTTGTTTTCTTTACCCAAGTGGGAATTATGTGACTTATCTAGCCTTATTTGCAAGATATTGCTATTTGTTTCTGGTAAATTCTCAAAGGACACCAATTAGTTCAACCCCAAAGGCTTTTCCCCATTTCATATTTTCAAGAGTTGTGTCCAACTAAATAAGTTGTTAAGAGTAACACTCTCGCAGCACAACAACTTAGGGGGTGAGAGAACTATATGTCACATTTTTATATTGATAAGGTTAATTAAAAAACATTGCTTTGCCATCATCAAACAAGTTGTAGATTGGATTTAATACAGAACATCATGGTGCTCCTGTTTCATATTCATATACAGTGTAAAGTAAATTGAAACCTGCAGAGATACGAATAGTTCTATAGACTTTTTTATAGTTTAAAAGTTTATACTGTGGCCAGGTTGGTTCAGTGGTAGAGCAGGCGCACATGTACTTTGAGTTTTATGCCTCGACACAGAGGTCTGGGGTTCGAATCTGACCTGTGATGATTTCCCCTCTCTCACCTGTCCAAAATTTAAGGCGGGAAAGCCAAAAAAAAATATGCATATATATATAAACCTCTATCCTGAGCTTTGCAAAATGTACCTTGTTTCTCTGCTTTGCCTCCTTCAGCTGCCATCACTGTTAGCACCAGGAGTGTCATCACAGCCACCCATGTCCACAGCTTCTGTCCATTCATTCTGAAAGAGAGACAAGACAATTGTTAGAGGATATGATTTCTTTAAATGTGCCTGCACTTAACATATCCAGCTGTTTCATAGAGCATGAAGAAGAAGAGAAAAGCAATAGATATGGCATGTCTACCAACACAGAAGAATAGCCTGGGAAATTTCCATCTCTCATCTGGTGTCATTTCCACTGTGCTGGATTCCAATACTAACATTTTGATTGTCTGCACTGCCAGTACACTGTCAGGCATGACTTTATTTGCTGTCAATCACTGTGAAAACGTGTCAAGGGTACAAAAAGTCAACACACGTTTGATTTGATTTGTCAAAACCCAACAAAGTATTCTGTGAGGGCAGCTAAGTAAACCCTTGCTCAAAAAATTAGATTGAGGCTGCATGTGGCAAAATGTTGTCTTTAAAGAAACCCTTTCTTTTATTATATGAGAGGGAAATCCAAAAAACTGTATGTATTATTTATGTTTAGAGGGTTAAATGGAAGTTCTGAAGGAATGTTAAGTATTGGTGTTTATACCTCATTAAAAGGTACCCTGTGGAGTTTTTTTGACCACTAATAGTGCTGTGGAGCAGTGTTTCATGAGTGGATCCCTGTTTTGTTTATTTTATGAGTGGGTCCCCGTTTTGTTTGTTTTATGAGAAGGTTCTCGGTTTGCACACACACACGCACACACACACACACATACACACATACACACACACACACACACACACACACACACACACAGTGAGGGAAAAAAGTATTTGATCCCCTGCTGATTTTGTATGTTTGCCCACTGACAAGGAAATGATCAGTCTATAATTTTAATGGTAGATTTATTTGAACAGTGAAAGAAAGAATAACAACAAGAAAATACAGAAAAATTCATGTAAAAAATGTTACAAATTGATTTGCATTTTAATGAGGGAAATATGTATTCAACCCCCACTCAATCAGAAAGATTTCTGGCTCCCAGGTGTCTTTTATACAGGAAACGAGCTGAGGTCAGAAGCACACTCTTAAAGGGAGTGCTCCTAATCTCAGCTTGTTACCTGTATAAAAGACACCTGTCCACAGAAGCAATCAATAAATCACATTCCAAACTCTCCACCATGGCCAAGACCAAAGAGCTCTCCAAGGATGTCAGGGACAAGAATAAAGAAGAACACTGCTTGCAACTATAAATGGATGTAAACAATGCAAGTTTCAAATTGTTATAATGTGTGCATCCTTAAGAGTGAATGTAAACAGAAACTTTGCTTGTTCTAGTTTTTTTTTTAATTCAGAATCCATATAATCAGAATCAGAAGTTCCTTCATTATGCAATCCTCTAGCTGGTTCTGGATCAGCAGAAAGTTGTTATTGTCGCTATCACCTGCCTAATGCACTTTAATAAATTTTTTGCAGAAAACTCACTCTCTTCAACTTTCCTGCTTTCTCCTACCCTTTTTTGAGAGAGATAAATCCTCTGTCTGAAAGGAGAGACAGCATGAGACTGAAACAATTACCAAAAAAGTCCTGTGCTCAAATTCCTGTAGAAAGGTTGATCCTGGTAGGGAAATAATTTCCAATTGTCATTTTTAATTAATCATGAGCATAATCTGAGTCCACCCCATCCCATTGTGTAAGAAACTTGCATTAACAACTTTTCATTTCACTTACTTACTGTAAGACCTCACATAAGTTAAGTACGTTTAAGGGAATGTGAAAGCCTCTGAAATTTAAATCAGGTACTAAACCTTGTATTTAATTTTTGGATGTTAGTGTAGTGCATTCTACCTCAAATTTAATGTCCCCCAGCACTTCTTAGAAACTAATAATGAGCCTTATGGCAGTGCCTGCAGTCTGTCTGCCAGGAAAAGCCGTTTGAATCTTTCCACACAATTGATTTTATATTTTACTGACTGTGGCAGCACACAGGCAAACCCTGTTTTGATTAAATACTTTTAAAAGAGATAGCGGATACAATGAGTTCTAAGAGTTTCAGAGAGAAAACCCAATAAAACAGCCTCGATAAAGATCATTTTCCAAGAAAAAAGTATTTTTTCAAAAGATAAGAAAACCTTTTCCTCAGTTAGTCACACACATTGTGATGGGCTCTTGGTGCAGTGCAGACATAAAAAGGATGGGGTTGGTGACTTTGACTGAGCTTAAAGGACCCATGGCATGAACATTTCACTTTGGTTTTTTATTGTTAATATGAGTTCCCCCAGCCTGCCTATGGTCCCCCAGTAGCTAGAAATGGTGATAGTTGTAAACCAAGCCCTGGGTACCCTGCTCTGTCTTGAGAAAATGAAAGCTCAGATGGGCCAGTCTGGAATCTTCCCCTTATGTCGTCATGAGGGGAAAGGTTACTTCACCTATCTCTGCTTTGCCCGCCTAGAGAATTTGGCCCGCCCATGAGAAAAAGAGAGGCATCATGGCTTGCAAAGCCCCCCCCTCATCAATAGCATTTAAGGCTACGGACACAGAAATGGCACATCCTGAGGAAAGCTCATTGTGGGACTGGCTCTATTGGCTGTAATCCTGCACCAAGGCTGGATTTCGGGAAAGAGACTTCAGATAAAGTATTAGGGGACCACTAAGGCCTATATAAAAGCATCCAAAAAGCACATGTCATAGGACCTTTACAGAAAGAAGTTCTTGGAATTAAAGTGAGTTAACCATTACCTCTGTAGCCAGAGAATCATTTAAGATGACAGGTTTCTCTTCCTATTGAGGTCAATAAATTAAATAGAAGTCTCTCCCAGCCATGTAGCTCCTATTTCCAGAGCATGACAGCACCTATAATGAATGACTGGGTGGATCAGAGCATTTGACTATCATTCGGCAGGCATGTGTGCTGCCTGTGTAACTCTTTGATAAGAAGCACTACGGATTGTCAACTTAAGGTACGTCTACTTGTGCTGTTCCATAAATATTCTTCCCCTCTTTTTTTCAATACGCACACACAGTCAGACACACCTAAAGCTCAACACTTTGTGACGGAGAGAAGAGGCCATTTTTTTCCTTCAAAGTCTTCGCCCCTGGAAAACCGACCACAATGTACTTATTCTCATGACACCTATAATGTGACTAAAGCAGTGGGTGGTTTACATCAGCTCAAGTCATCACTGGTCGCATCAGCCTTCATCGTCTAAGCTAGATATTTGATGCAGGACATAGCCACACCTGCTTAGTGAAGTGAAACTTTTCAAATATAAAGTAATTTAATGCCTCTTATAGACTAAATGATTTCTCAATGAATAATTTAGTCTATAAAATGTGAAAACAATTATTCAAATTAAATTATGGCATACAACTGCAAAAAGCTGCACTGTAAAGTCTCAGTGTATAAATCTAGAGTACCACACTCAGCTAAGATGGAAACAGGAAAACTGAATGTTTGCAAACCTCACACCTTTTTTTTTCAGCTGGAACATCAGAAACATCCAGTGATTAGTGTGTAGCCAGTGAGAATTAGTCTTATCAAGCTCTCCATTTGCCCCATTGATCAAGAAACAGCTCACAACTCTGTGAGGAATTGATTTGGGTTTCTATTATGTAACCTCTCAAAATCCAGTTCTCAACAGGAGAGCTTGTCTACAGACATATGGGGAGCGGGTAACTAAGCAACACCCCCCCCCCTTTCTTGTGGTGTGTTAATGATGAACACAAATATTATCAACATAACACACATGTATGCTTTTAAGATCACTTAGCTGCTCATTAATTATACATGTTTTTAATAAATCTTTGCCCCTGAGGTTAATAAATCAAAGAATGTAGTTTCCAAAGGCAAGTCTTTCCGAGCTTGCATTGACTCATCACGCAATACTTGATAAAACATGAGGTGATCCTTTTTTAAGTAATGACATAGTTTAGTTCTAATGTGCCTTATACCCAAGTCAAACAGTACATAAATAATCACTAAATCAGCAGCTCATCTAGGTTTTATGGAGCTTCATAGCAAAAATCAGCTTGTAGTTTGTCTTTAAGACCACAGCTATCAGCTGTTTCAGGGAAAATGCTCAAAACACCTACTGTACACTACCTGCTCAGCATCAAAATTACTCAGTTTGTGATTAGCTTGTGAACATAGTGAGCCAACATCCAGCTACTTTAATTCTGCAGTATTTAGATCTCACAGAGATCTTCTTCAGGCATTATCACATCACCCTCACAAAGCAGAAGAAGCTATAGACAAAAACACTTACATCAGTAAGATGATTGTAATCTGCATGATTGAGAGTCAATCTACTTAATCTCTTGTAAAACATATGGGAGAGTAATATAGTACTTTTTTCTATTTTCTAAATTTTTTATTTTTCTACATAGTAGTTTTTATGATAATCGTCTTTTCTGGATAATTTTATGATATGTATTTGACCAAACTTTTAATGTGTTGTATCCAATAAATGCCTTTTTAATGTTATAATAGTACCATCTGCTCCGTCCCCCATGTGGGAGTATCAGACAGCATTGTTCAGCTCTGCTCGGATTGGTCCAGCCTGAGAGATTAACTCTGATGATGATGCAGGTCACCTGAGTGTGTTTGTGTCTTTCTAGTTCTGCTTTGTGATAGTGAAGTGATCATTTCTGAAGAAGGTCTCTGTGAGATCAGAATTAAAATAGCTGGAAGCTTTTAACACAGTCTCCCAGTCTTTTTTCCTGATTCTTGCATTAGTTAGAGTTTTTTTAAGAGTTTTTTTGGATGGGCGCACACACCTGTTTACAAGTGAACATTGTGGAGCATTTAGAAGCTAAAGAGACCTGTATTTCCCACAGGAGTTGAAAGAGACCAACAAAAAAAACTAAAATAATGAAAATTGGACTCACATTTGCCACAACTTACAAGTTTCCATACTTATACTCCACTCAATAAAAGAGGGTACGTGTTCAAATTTTGGGATGACAGCAAATCATAAAAAAACACAAATTCACTACATCTTCATATACGCAGGTTGTGCATTGAGTCAGACTTACAAGACATAACTATTGTTATATTTCAGAAACAGGGGACAAGCCCCCCACAGCTGGACAGACCAGAAAGAGCCACTACACTCCACCTATTTCATCTACAAAGTAAAAAGAGGGATGGCAGCCAAACATGTTGCATGGTGTAAAGCTGATGTACTGTACAACACTAAACCACAGGCCAGCGAGAGATAAAAACAAAACTCTCCATGTGTACTCTTGTGTAAAGGCAAAGTTCTGGATGGATGGCAAAGACAAAACATCTTTTGTAAAATATGCAATGAGCTTTTTTACCTAATTCTCCCCCTAGCCTTTCCATCTTGTCATAGCCAGTTTTAGTTTTGGAGGTTGTTTCACATGAACGTGCAATCAAAAGAAAAAAGTATTTTAAGTCTCACTGCCACAGTTCTCTTCTAAGTGGCAAACACTGGTCTCAGGTGAAAAAGACCACTTGGGTAACAAAGTTTTGTGCAAAAAGTAAAAA
>NC_045755.1:14877840-14878673 GCF_008692095.1 Etheostoma spectabile | reverse complement strand
AAAAGACCAAGAGAAGAAAGAAACATCTTCACCTCTCTTTGCTAAGTGGAAGGTAAGCATCCGACTCACCGGTCCTGTATAAAAAAACAACACAAAGTCTTCCAATCTAATAGTAATCCAAAGGAACCAAACAACAGACACAATCAAAACAACCATAGATCTGCAGCTGTGTGCATCACACCACATGCCGGAGATGCACACAGCTGCAAATGTTTAAAAAAACAAAGCTGATGTTAAACTCAGACAAAACTGAAGTTATTGTCCTGGGCCTTAAACACCTCCGAACCTCATAATCCAAAGATATAGTTACTCTGGATGGTATTGCCCTGGCCTCCGGCACTACTGTCAGAATTCTAGGAGTTTTTTGATCAGGATATATCCTTTATTGCCCACTTAAAACAAACCTCAAGAACAGCCTTTTTTCACCTTAGTAACATTACCAAAATTAGGCATATTCTGTCTCAAAACAATGCTGAAAAACTAGTCCATCTATTTGTTACTTCCAGGCTGGATTACTGCAATTCCTTACTTTCAGGATGCTCAAATAAGTCCCGTAAGACTCTCCAGCTAATCCAGAATGCAGCAGCATGTGTTCTGACAAAAAATTCTCCTGTATTAGCTTCTCTGCATTGGCTTCCTCTAAAATCCAGGATTGAATTTAAAAACCTTCTCCGGAACTACAAAGCTCTAAATGGTCTATCATCATATCTTGTAGAGCTTATAGTACCTTCTTGTCTCACTAGAGCACTGCACTCCCAGAATGCAGAGTTACTTGTGGTTCCTAGAGTCTCCAAAAGTAGAAGGGGAGCCAGAGCCTTCAGCTATCAGGCTCC
>NC_045755.1:14877229-14877830 GCF_008692095.1 Etheostoma spectabile | reverse complement strand
AACCAGCTCCCAGTCTGGGTTTGGGAGGCAGACACCATCATCACATCCATGAGTAAACTTAAAACTCTCTTCTTTGATAAAGCTTACAGTTAGGGAGTGAGAAGTTGCAGTGTTTGCCTAGACTGGCGTGGGAGGGTGTATAGCTACAGACACAGCACCCCTTCTCTTCTCTGCTTCTCTTCATAGTCGTCAAACTCATCTACCAACCCTTATAGATCTGGCTCAGGTCTGCCTTGCATCAGTTCTTTTTATGCTGTTATAGTTTTAGACGGCTGGGGGATTTACTTCCTTTAACACACTGAGCTCCTCTCTCCTCTCCCTTCCCATCTGTGTGCGTGTATCCATATTTCAGAAATGCTTGTTTCTAACCTAGCTCTGGGGGGCTTATTCCCAAGAGCCCTTATGTTTCCTGTCACCCAGCAGTTTTCCTTGGATTAGGGTGGTACCTAAATCATGGTTGCAGCTGTTGCCATGGTTCTGCTATGCGCCTCGCGACACCCTGTGACGCCCTGCAGTGCCCAGCTACACCATGAACTACTACATCTACTATTTCTAGTCATGGTTCCATTATCTATATTGTGACTGTTATTGCCACTGTTCA
>NC_045755.1:14875696-14877219 GCF_008692095.1 Etheostoma spectabile | reverse complement strand
AACCGGCACCGTCAGACACCGCCTACCTGGAGTCTGGGTCTGTCCGAGGTTTCTCCCTAAAAGGAAGTTTTTCCTCGCCACTGTCGCACTAACTGCTTGCTCGTGGGGGAAGTACTGGAATTGTTGGGTCTTTGTAACTTATAGAGTGTGGTCTAGACCTACTCTATCTGTAAAGTCTCTGGAGATAACATAATTTGATACTATGAATAAAATAGAATTGAACATGCCAAAAATAAAAAAAATGCTGCTTTTAGATTTCTTGTTCAAAGCTCTTCACACATGACTTTGAATAAAACTAACAAAAATCTATTTTTCTGATCTCTAGATGTTAAAATTAACACCTTGCTGTAGTAATGTAAAAGTGTACTCCATGGTGTTATGAGTACGTTGGGACATCACTTCTGGGAGTGATTACAGGTGCTAAAGACTTTCAGCCAGAAAAGGTCACTGACGTAATGCTTTTCAGCTTGGTGTTAAATTAATCTCTAAAAAAGAATTCTGTTTTAAGCATTGTTTATCTTGCCACTTCTGTTAGTATGGACATGTTTGTTGTTGATGTTGCTTTCTTGGAAAGTTCTCACTCAAAATAATCTTAGGTGGACCGATGCCTGCATCCTCTTTCTTAGAAGAGTGATGGCCCTTACATGGCAAATAAAGTTAAAAGTAATTAAGAAATTTAATTAAAAAAGATCATTTACTGTAATGTCTTTACTTGTTTGAACTTTTCTGCTTCTGCCAAGCCATGTCCAATAATTAGAAAAACAGAAACAAAAGAAAAGACATTTTATTGACAGATTATTCTTTGCGGTCTTGTTTATCTTTAGTTACAGACAGCAAATACAGCACTATGTCCTTGGGAAAAGTCAGGCAGAAAAATCCACTTCTGAATGGCTTTCCCATCTCAGTAGTTGTGGTTCAGAAGAAGAGTGAATACTAGACACAGGGCATATTGAAAGGATTGAAAGGAGTTTCTCGGTCTGAGCGTTTCTTGAGCTGAGCTTTTGAGAGATTTCAGTACAGATGAAATGAGAAGTGTATAGACTAGAGAATGCCTTTTAAAAGCGACAACCAAGCAAACAAGCATGCAAAACAAAAAAATAGCAAATCAAAGGGGGGGACGGTGTGAAGGTTATAATAGGAATATAGATAATTATTTGAAAAATAATATAAGAGGAAGTTAAGAAAATGCTACTCTGCAATAATACCTCCAGGTTTGATAATGACTGCCATCTAAGAAAAGTGAATTATTTCTCATGGAGCTGTAAGAAGCCTTAATCGAAACACCTCACCATTTGTCATGTGTTTAGGTGCAGATGATTAGGGAAAAATGCCACACATTTTCCGACTTGTGTTTTGTAAAGGTCAGACAGTGGGGGAGAGAGTGGTGTGGAGGGTCCCCGCTATCTCTCATAACAGCCTGGAGGAGACCCCAGGGAGCTGCGCTCCGGAACAAAAACAGCATGTGTGGTACTCTGTGTGTGTGTGTGTGTGTGTGTGTGTGTGTGTGTGTGTGTGTGTGTGTG
>NC_045755.1:14874766-14875686 GCF_008692095.1 Etheostoma spectabile | reverse complement strand
TGTGTGGGTGTGGGTGTGGGTGTGTGTGTGGGTGTGGGTGTGTGTGTGTGTGGGTGGGTGGGTGTGTGTGTGGGTGGGTGTGTGTGTATTGTGTATTGTGGTTGAGGCCAAGTCTTGAAAAGTGAGCTCAGTTTGAACAGCGGTGCAGAATAACAGGCTTGTTTAATGATAAAAACACAATAGTGAGGATGACAAACAAAGGCTCTGTAAGAGCATGGGAGCTGAACCAGCTGAAATTGAAGACTTCTATTTAAGCATGAATGCCTCCATTACCCTGATCATATCATATCTACGCCCCCAAACACCCACTCACTTGCTTATCCTCCCACTCATCTCTGTGCCCCTTTTTTCTTTATTATTAGCATTAATGTGAGGCCCATACTGTCACTGCTACGACAAACTCCAGTAGTTATCAATTACCCTCCTTTTTTTAGATTAGAAAAGTGCAGTACCACAAATGAAGACTATATTCAACTTTCTTTACAAATGCAACTCCACTCGCTCTACCCTCTGTGTATAGCTATCTTCAGCTTTGTAATATTTCAGCCATGTTTTCAAATGAAAAAAAAGGTTGCACAGAGAGAGCCAGGGGGGCACACAAGTGGATTAAACTTTCAATAAGGGCTTCTTTTCAGTGGAGACAGGTTGGTAAAATACCAAAACAACTACACGTTTTAGCACTGACTCAAGGGGTAAACATTTCAAACTAATTTGTTGTTTTTCCACTGGTATGACTTGCTCTTTCTTGATTTGACATGATATGGATAGTACCTGGTAGGGGATGGAATCACCAGAGCCCTCACAATACAATATTATAGCAATTTTAAAAATGTTGCATTATTCTGCAATATATTGCAATTTATTACCTTTCTTCCAACTTTAAATGTTTCCCAATTTCAAATGATGTCCCCAAAAGGAAA
>NC_045755.1:14867038-14874756 GCF_008692095.1 Etheostoma spectabile | reverse complement strand
ACATCTGTTATATCTAAAAAGATACATTTCATATGTTTGTTCATCTTCCTTCAATTTTATTGCTAAAAATAGGGATTGTCAAGCAGACAAACTAACCAACACATACTGTATGTAATAATAGATCGATACTTGGCATCTGTGTATCGATACACAGATGCCACTGTGTATCGGTATTGTATGGAAATATATCGCGATACTATGCTGCATCGATTTTTTTTTTTGTGGTACCACCTCAGTCAAGGTTTTAAGCGAGCTGAGCCGATGCTAAAAGGTAGAGTTTAAATACCGCAGACCACTGATTGGTCACAGAGAATCCTCACTAGTGCAACATGGGACATACAGTCCCTGACAAAAGTCTTGTCGCTTGTGTACAAATTGACCTGAAGTGCTGCTAAATAACTATAGCATATACGTATACCTCCATATTCAATGCCAGCAGTTTGTGACACTAATACTGTAAACACGGACTCACGTTCTGAAAATAGTGGGAAAGAGCTTCAAAACTGCCAAACACAATGTGTTTTGCTAAAGAGGAAAACACACTTCTCCCACACTTTCCCAGTGATTGTTTTGCACCAATGTCAGGACAGGCAAAACTTCTCGTCTGAGTGTTCCGGTGACAGCAAGCTTAGCATGCCTTGGCAAACCTAATGTTGTCACCCCAGCTTGAAGATGCAAGAGGAGATTGACAGGCAGAAGTGTGATATGGGGAGAACATTGATACTCCTTTGAGTGTCAAGTCTTATTGAGAGTCTCTCTTGGCTTCACTGCGCAATGCTTCAAGATGATAAAAACAGAAATACCAAATCAATCAAATGTATGAAAGCACAAAACAGCATTATGCAGATAGTGCGGACAGAAAAGTTCTGCCTCAACATTGTACATATTCTGAACAAACCTGATGCATTAAACTGTTAATCAGCCGTCTGGCAGAGTCTAGCCTGTGGAGTGCTTGAATGTTATGGATAAAAATACCACCAAATGACGTAGGTTGTTTCAGTTTTGACTTAATAATCAGCACATATTACACCCAAGCTTTATGGCCAAAATTGAAAATTGGCTATTGAAAATTCATTGTGCATGTTAAGTGAAGAATGGGACTGGCTTTAATGGGATATAGAGCTTTGGACAACGGGGGCATTAACACTTGCAGAAAAATTTTCCTTGTCTACGAACACACCTGACAGAAACATCTGGTTTTGTGGTGTAAGTGATTATATCAAGGTGACAAAAGACATGCCAGGGGGCATTATGGGCTTTGGGGGCAGGTTTGCCAAAGAATACAGTACACCAAATGATTTCCAACATAGTAGTTACCAAACTTAATCTGACAGTTTGTGAGACTTTTTTCCCCCCCTGTGCGCTCTGCATATATTGCTTGATTCTTTGAATTACATTTGTATAAGTTATCTTTTCGTATTACATTAGATCTGTGCATGGGCCCATTCATCATAGGTATAAGAGGGTTTTGTAGGCAAGGGTTCACACTTCATGATAATGTTTATTTGGCTCAGGCAAAGTACTGCTTTCATCTTTGTACCATACAGTATTAATCTGTACCGCTCAGTCTCAATTCTGGAATTGAAATGATGCAAATCTGTACTATTATAGTATAAACACAAATCAGCAGGTGAAATAAACAAAAACCTGGAAGGTGTGTGCTAGGAAAGTAATAATCTGTCACATTTTTATACAGTAAATCATTTTTCAATTTTGGTCTCATCCCATCTCAGCTCATGAAAGCATAGATTTCCAGCTCCAATCAGCAGATATATGTTACAGTAGTGTTCATTGGACTTTTTTTGGGGGGGGGTGGAGGTGGTGGTTGTTGAAACTATCCAAAAGATGATCTGAGGAAAAGTACGCCACTGCAGGAGCTCAATTACTCATAATAATGCGAAAAAAGAACAGAACAAGTAGAGGGCAGAAAGCCACAGAAAAACGTGACGTGTTGAACGTGTTGCAGTGACCGTGGAGTGAAAAGACGGTGTGGGGGTTACAGGTAAACTGGAGGCTTTATCTCTCCACCAGCAGCTGTAGTCCTGCTCCCTCTACCGTCTCGCAGTGCGACGTCCTAGTTGGGGGGGGGAAGTGGGCTGGTAAACTCTGTGTGGGGAAATGTTGGCGTGCGTTGTAGGTGGAGATGTTAGGTTATCTGAGAATGGAATCATGGTTTATACCAGAGGATGAGCAATCTATCTCTGATGGTCGGTATGAAATATGGAGTCCTGGCTGCATCTGAGGTTGTATGTATGGTGCACTAAGCTGATCTGCCGCTTTCAGTATTATGCAAATGATCATTAAAGTCAGGCTGCTCAAGGGAAAACGTCGCATCTTTTATCCCACAGTCACCGGAGGGCCCCAAATTTGGACTAGTTCTCTGTTCAGTTTGTCATAACGTAAGAATGCCCCCCAAATTAGACAGCAAATATTTATTGGCCCTTTCTGTACCAATCACAATCATCATGGGCGGTGCTAAGCGCCGTGCAGAGCCATGGTGCCGCTGCAAAATAGCTTAGGTAAGGAATTATTTTGGTTGAAACATGGTTATGTTCAAAAGTTTTTTTTAGTCGTGCATCAGAAAACATCAGATTTGACAGATGTTCTAGCTAGCTTCTGAATTTATGTGCAGTAACAACCAGTAAACCCTGGTCCTATAACTAACCGGAGCTTAAAATTCCAACAGAAAGAAAGTAGAAGGAAACGGACATCCAGTGAAAAGATTGAAATAGGTTGAATTTCCCGGCATTGGAGAATTCCGGATGGATATGACTATAGTGTAGCACTTTCAACCCTTAACAGGGTAAATGAAAGTAGCTATTGGGTTCGTTTAACTACTCTGTTATGCCTTTACTAGCTTGTATTAATACATTTCCAGATGATCAGTTAAACTAATACTAAAGGTTATTTCTCTTTTGTACAAAGTAGTAACACATTAACTGGTTTCTTTTAATTTACCTTTTTCTGTTGTGATATAGTATTAATAATTCAGGCCCACAACATGTTTTGTAAAAGGTAAAAGATTATTATATTTAAACAATCTCAATAAAATAAAGTCAACACATTTCCCCCTTTTCAGGGTCATCTCTGAATTCAACAAAAATAAACATCTTTACAATATTTCAGTGTTTCTCTAACTCAAAATATCCTTTTACGTTTGACCATAATTAACATCAACAATGAGCCTATTTCACACCATACATCTTCCTAGCGCTGACTCGGTCACTAATAGATATCACACAGTCATCGCCTACAAACCTCCCTACCACCCCAGCGTAGCAGGCCTGGTTCGTTGCACGTGTCTGCTGTCCCAGTAAACGACAAGGTCCTCTTCACTCCGGTGAACAAACAAGGAACGCACGTCTACCGTATTCTGGTTCGAACTCGGTGATTTGTCCGCTCCGTGAATCCTTCACGTTGCTTCGGTGAACTCCGTCCGGAAAACAGTCTGGTTGTCATGAGATTGTTTGGCCAACAATCTCTCCCACGGCTGTTTCAGCAAAGTCCTTCAAAGTTCTTTTAGACAAACTCGCCGTCTGTTTTGGATTTTTAGTTCTTTTTCCAGTTCCCGGTCAGCTGCATCTTTTCTTTTCTCCCGTCCCCCTCGAGGCTCCTATTTTTTCCGTTCTAACCCGTAACCCAATAGAATCAAAACAAATATCTAAAACCAATTAGAAGATTCTTACCTAGCTGGTTCTAGGTAAATACTTCCCCAAGTACTGTCTTATATAACAACCATCTATATAAAAAGACATAAACTTAAACAGTATGTATAATAAATAAAGACATGGCATTCTCCTATCCACCTAAACCTACATCATGAATACAGGGATTTAACTGCAATACTGTAAATGAATTAACAGTTTAACCTTTAACTTTTAGTACCATATATTGTATTTATTAACTTATACATTGTCATGTATGAAAGAATATACTTATGCATCAACTTACAATATAGCCTAATTACAAAGGGCTACATAGGGATACATTCTTGATATACAATACAATTTTACACATATTTTAACATCAGGGAGCCAATGAAGGCAATATGTATGTCTTTCTAATTACCTCTGCTTAATCATTATACTGGTTTGGAACCTGACTGAATAGCATTAATTATGTCAGCTGGACACTGCAAAAAGGCATTTATAACACATCTACACAGTTGAAAATGAATCTTCTAAAAACACTGTAGATTATATTGATGTTTATAAATGTATATCATAGGTGAGTCTATCTGCTCCAGCATTATTTACCTCATTCCACAGCGCATTAAGGTATTCTCACTTTTAAGGAGACTGTGATGTCTGGGCTCTTTAAAAGCTGTCATGCGCTCCACTCCAAAATATGAAATCCACACTCTGTTACAAGCAAAAATAAAAAAACGCAGAGGACATTAATGCCATGCTCAAGTGGACAGAATTACAAATATCGTATATCTCTCAGCTAAGTCCATTGCATAAGAAGTGGAGAAAGAACAGAGGAAGAGAGGAGAGAGCGGCAGACGGGTGATGGAAAGAGGAAAGGAGGGATGATGGCTTAATCAACAGGCAGGCAAAAATGCCACGCTGTGTGAAAAGGCTTCTCATCCAGCATACTTTAATGAACAAGTGACTCAAGGTGCTTTCAACGGGTTCCTTAAAGGAACACTCACACACAGACACACATAAAGATAAATGTTGCCTATTCAATTACACAGACAACTCCTAAATTGGCGCCTTTCAGAGAGTAGGCAGAGGAGAGCGTCTGAGAGAAGGAGGCACTGACTGTGGATGCTAACAGAATGGGGGCTGAGAGACAGAGCTCTTTTTCTGGACTGTCAGCGGGCTGCCAGGGGGACCAGTCTGCACAGGTCCAGTAGCCAGACAGCTAGGTTCTAAAGGGAACAACCCCAGCTATTCTAGCAATCAAAAGGCACCACGACAGAGAGAAAAGCACGAGGACAAGGACTGGCAATACCAATGTCCCATAGCATGCTGAACACAGGCGATTCAGCCATGGCATTCTTCTCTAAAAGGAATGCAATTCAATGGTCAGGATGAAAATAGATGGCTCTGAGTACAGCACACCATATCAGGATGATCTAAAAATAATAAACCTCACAACAGCATATTCACTAAATGCGCCATATCTATCAGCGTTTAGCCTGTGAACCTTTTAGTTCTGACATTTTTTACACAGCTAACTCATGAATACTGTTGCAGCACTAGTCAAACCTACTGTAATGTCAGTTTGTGTGATTACAAGAGACTCCCACAAAGAATCTGGAATCTTAAACATTGCATGAATGAACACAAATTCGACCAAACCCTGATATATTGAACAAACTTTATTTTTTGCGGCAGAAATCTGTAGAATGCTTGCTAATATTTGCCAAAAATAAGCTGTGGGTCCCTATTGAGCCCCCTTAAATTAATTGTTTTTAAAAATTGCTGGCTTGTGCAGTACAGTCCCTGAAAAGTCTTGTCGCTTATCTATTTGTAGAAACACCGCTATCAGAGGTGGGTAGTAACGAGTTACATTTACTCCGTTACATTACTTGAGTAAGTTTTTGAAAAAATTGTACTTCTAGGAGTAGTTTTAAATCACTATACTTTTACTTGTACTTGAGTAGATTAGTGAAGAAGAAACTGTATCTTACCCGCTACATCAGGCTACAAGGAGCTTGTTACTTTTCTTTTACTTCTTGGTATTCTCGTTCATTGTTTTTACCCAGCGTACGTCACGCCTTTTAATGTTTATTTGACAGATAGAGAGTCTTCCGCTTAAGGCTCTACCACGTGACTTGTGTTCTACCAATCAAACGGCGTTGTGCAGTCACGTGACCATACTCGTTCCAGCGGCGGGACCATAGACTGTACATATATATGGGCGGGACGTGTTACCTTAAATTGTAGCAAAACAAAGAATGTTGCCAAGGCAAACACAGACGTGGAGGAACCCCCCCCGGCCTCATAGTGAACAGATGGTTACTTAGGAAAAGTGCGAAACAGCAGCTCATCATGCGGCGTCTTCTGTGTCGACCAAAACAAACGGACATGTGAGCGTTCAACAACATCACATCTAACTGAGGAAAGTAGCTAGCGTTAGTTTTAGTTTTTGCTGTGGATAGGTGGATGTTTGTCTTTTAGGTTACATACGTATGTGTGCCCATGCAGTATCCATCCAAATTAATGTGACAAGTCTCTCACTTTAATTATTTTATTGATTGGATGAACAATAGTTTGCTAAATATGATATTTTTGTATTTTGTCTGTCTGATGATGCTTGTGTTAAGAAATAAATCAGACGTTACTCAACAGTTACTCACTACTTGAGTAGTTTTTCATCATACTTTTTACTCTTACTCAAGTAATTATTTGGATGACTACTTTTACTTATTGAGTCATATATTCTGAAGTAACAGTACTTTACTTGAGTAAAATTTTTGGCTACTCTACCCACCTGCCTGCTATTAACCTGACTTTAATTAATCAATTGGTGTAAGAAAATTCATATGAAAAGCAAAACCCTCCCAAGATGTTCAATGCACTGAAATAAATTATGTTTCACTAAAAAAAGATTATTATTTAAACAAGACAGAAAGGTCAAATTTTGGCAAGAAAGTTTTGTGCGCCTATACAAAATTGAACAAATTTACTACAATACTAAAATATGTCAGCAAATTAAAATGTGGTGCTGTGAGATTCAAATTTAATATCTTGTTTGATCTCCATGAGCTTGAAGGACTGCATCCATCGGTTTGGCAAGGATCATACAATGTATTGATGAAGTCATCAGGAATAGCTAGGAAAGCATCTTGCATGCCTCCAGAGTCATCAATATTCTTTGGTTTGGTCTTCCATGTTCCTCTTTCATCCTCCCCACATATGCTCAATGATGTTCATGTTGATATTCCGCCACCAAAATTCATGTTTTCTGGGTGAATCTTGGATCCATGCGGGCTCAGTAGGTTCCTGCAATATTTGCGGCAACTGTGGTGTAATTCAACAGAAGATTCATCTGAAAATTCCACTTTCTTCCACTCTCCAGCGTCCTCCTTTTAGCAGCTGTGGGCTTGGCAAATGCCACACGGTTTTTCAATTGTCTTTTGTTTAGTGCTGGCTTCTGGGCACTGATTCGACCATGGAGGCCATTTTGAGACAGAATCGACCAAACCGTTCTGGTTGACACAGGGACTTCAGGGGACCAGGTCTGGTGGAGCTCTGCTGCAGTGGAAAATGGGCTGGCCTTGGATTTTCGAGCCAACAAACGTTCCTCTCGAGCAGTTGTCTTGCGGGGTCTGCCTGACCGGGCTGTCAAAAACATCTCCAGTGTTCAAATGTTTTTTAATCCTCTGTACTTGACGCTGAGACACATGAAGGTGTCTGCCACATCAGCAGTGATCTGGTCTTCAGCCTCTTGATAATCCAAATTAGTCTAGGGTGAATCTTAGGCATGTTTGCAGATGTCTGTTGCAGTTGAGTGAAGTTCTAGTGTACTGGGGTTGTTTTTATACACCTGAGACCTAATTGATCCATATTAGTCCCAGGTGAAGCTCATATGAAAAGGCGAAAACACTTATGTCTTTGCAAAAATTGATCAATGGGCTTTACCAAGCTGTGAATATTAGAATACTTTTTGACCGTTTTTTTGCACCTGAAACATTATACAAAAGCTGTTGGGATTAAAATGAGCCATTTCTTGTAATAAATCTTGATTAGAAATATATTTCAGCC
>NC_045755.1:14864938-14867013 GCF_008692095.1 Etheostoma spectabile | reverse complement strand
GCTGCTGTTTCGCACTTTTCCTAAGGTAACCATGCTTTCACTATGAGGCCGGGGGGGGTTCCTCCACGTCTGTGTTGCCTTGGCAACATTCTTTGTTTTGCTACAACTTTAAGGTAACACGTCCCGCCCATAGATATGTACAGTCTATGGTCCCGCCGCTGAGAACGAGTATGGTCACGTGACTGCACAACGGCCTTTTCATTGGTAGAACACAGTCACGTGGTAGAGCCTTACGCGGAAGACTCTCTATCTGTCCAAATAAAACATTAAAATGAGACGTACGCTGGGGTAAAAACAATGAACGTAGAATACCAAAGGGTAAAAAGAAAAGTAACAGCTCCTTGTAGCCTGATGTAGCGGAGTAAGAGTACAGTTTCTTCTTCACTAATCTACTCAAGTACAAGTAAAAGTATAGTGATTTAAAACTACTCCTAGAAGTACAATTTTTTCAAAAACTTACTCAAGTAAATGTAACGGAGTAAATGTAACTCGTTACTACCCACCTCTGATAGCAGGTGTTTCTACAAAATAGATAAGCGACAAGACTTTTGTCAGGGACTGTACTGCACAAGCCAGCAATTTTTAAAAAACAAATTAATTTAAGGGGGCTCAATAGGGACCCACAGCTTATTTTTGGCAAATATTAGCAAGCATTCTACAAGATTTCTGCCGCAAAAAATAAAGTTTGTTCAAATATATCAGGGTTTGGTCGAATTTGTGTTCATTCATGCAATGTTAAGATTCCAGATTCTTTGTGGGAGTCTCTTGTAATCACACAAACTGACATTACAGTAGGTTTGACTAGTGCTGCAACAGTATTCATGAGTTAGCTGTGTAAAAAATGTCAGAACTAAAAGGGTTCACAGGCTAAACGCTGATAGATATGGCGCATTTAGTGAATATGCTGTTGTGAGGTTTGATTATTTTAGATCATCCTGATATGGGTGTGCTGTACTCAGAGCCATCTATTTTCATCCTGACCATTGAATTGCATTCCTTTTAGAGAAGAATGCCATGGCTGAATCGCCTGTGTTCAGCATGCTATGGGACATGGTATTGCCAGTCCTTGTCCTCGTGCTTTTCTCTCTGTCTGGGTGCCTTTTGATTGCTAAGAATAGCTGGGGTTGTTCCCTTTAGAACCTAGCTGTCTGGCTACTGGACCTGTGCAGACTGGTCCCCCTGGCAGCCGCTGACAGTCCAGAAAAAGAGCTCTGTCTCTCAAGCCCCATTCTGTTAGCATCCACAGTCAGTGCCTCCTTCTCTCAGACGCTCTCTCCTGCCTACTCTCTGAAAGGCGCCAATTTAGAGGTGTCTGTGTAATTGAATAGGCAACATTTATCTTTATGTGTGTCTGTGTGTGAGTGTTCCTTTAAGGAACCCGTTGAAAGCACCTTGAGTCACTTGTTCATTAAAGTATGCTGGATGAGAAAGCCTTTTCACACAGCGTGGGCATTTTTGCCTGCCTGTTGATTAAGCCATCATCCCTCCTTTTCTCTTTCCCATCCCGTCTGCCGCTCTCTCTCTCTTCCTCTGTTCATTTCTCCACTTCTTATGCAATGGACTTAGCTGAGAGATATACAGATAATTTGTAATTCTGTCCACTTGAGCAATGGCATTAATGTCTCTGCGTTTTTTATTTTTTGCTTGTAAACAGAGTGTGGATTTTCATATTTTGGAGTGGAGCGGCAGTGACAGCTTATTAAAGAGCCCAGACATCACAGTCTCCTTAAAAGTGAGAATACACTTAATGCGCTGTGGAATGAGGTAAATAATGCTGGAGCAGATATGACTCACCTATGAATAATACATTTATAAACATCAATATAATCTACAGTGTTTTTAGAAGATTCATTTCAACTGTGTAGATGTGTTAATAAAGCCTTTTTGCAGTGTCCAGCTGACATAAATGAATGCTAGTCAGTCAGGTTCCAAACACAGTATATGATTAAGCAGAGGTAATTAGAAAGACATACATATTGCTTCAATTGCTCCCTGGATGTTAAAGATATAGTGTAAAATTGTATTGTATATCAAGAATGTATCCCTATGTAGCCCTTTGTAAATTAGGCTATATT
>NC_045755.1:14864838-14864928 GCF_008692095.1 Etheostoma spectabile | reverse complement strand
GCATAAGTATATTCAGTTCATACAGACAATGTATAGTTAATAAATTACAAATATATGGTACTAAAAGTTAAAAGGTTAAACTGTTAATTC
>NC_045755.1:14856575-14864654 GCF_008692095.1 Etheostoma spectabile | reverse complement strand
TAAGAATATTCTAATTGGTTGTTAGATATTTGTTTGATTCTAATTGGGTTACGGGTTAGAACGGGAAAAAATAGGAGCCTGCGAGGGGGACGGGAGAAAGAGAAAAAGATGAAGCGTGACCGGGAACTGGAAAAAGAACTAAAAAAAGTCAAGAAGTACAGACGGCGAGCTTTGTCTAACAGAACTTTGAAGGCCTTTGGCTGAAACTATTCCAGGTGGAGATATTGTTGGCCAACATCTCATTGAACAAACAGACTGTTTCCGGCGGAGTTCAACGAGAGCAACGTGGAAGGATTCACGGAGCGGCAAATCACCGAGTGTCGACCAACAACGGTAGACGGCGTTCCGTGTTTGTTCACACGGAGTGAAGAGGACCTGTGTCGTTACTGGGACAGCAGACACGTGCAACGAACCAGCCTGCTACGTGGGTGGTAGGGAGGTTTGTGAGGCGATTGACTGGGTGGGCTCATGTTAGTGACCGAGTCAGCGCTAGGAAGATGTATGGTGTGAAATAGGGTCATTGTTGATGTTGAATTATTGTCAACGTAAAGGATATTTTGATGTTAGAGAAACACTGAATATTGTAAAGTGATGTTTATATTTTGTTGAATTCAGGATGACACTGAAAGGGGGAAATGTGTTGACTTTATTTTATTTGAGATTGTTAAATATAATAATCTTTTACCTTTACAAAACAGTGTGGGCCTGATATTATTAATACTATATCACAACAGAGAAAAGGTGAATTAAAGAAACCAGTTAATGTGTTACTACTTTGTACAAAAATAGAAATAACCTTAGTATTAGTTTAAATGATCTCTGGAAATGTATTAATACAAGCTAGTAAAGGCATAACAGAGTAAGTTAAACGAACCCAATAGCTACTTTCATTTACCTGTTAAGGGTTGAAAGTGCTACACCTAGATAGTCCATATCCATCTGGGATTGCTCCAATGCCGCTGGAAATTCAACCTGAGTTCAATCTTTTCGACTGGATGTCCGTTTCCTTCTACTTTCTTTCTGTTGGAATTTTAAGCTCCGGTAGATATATGAGGACCATGGTTTACTGGTTGTTATCTGCACAATAAATTCAGATAGCTAGCTAGAACATCTGTCAAATCTGATGTTTTCTGATGCACGACTAAAAAAAACTTTTGAACATACCAATGTTTCACCAAAATAAGTTCCTTACCTAAGCTATTTTGCAGCGGCACCATGGCTCTGCACGGCGCTTAGCACCGCCCATGATGATTGTGATTGGTACAGAAATGCCAATAAATATTTGCTGTCTAAATTTGGGGGCATTCTTACGTTATGACAAAACTGAACAGAGAACTAGTCCAATTTGGGAGCCCTCCGGTGACTGTGGGATAATAAGATGCGACATGTTTCCCTTGAGCAGCCTGACTTTTAATGATCATTTGAATAATACTGAAAGCAGGCAGATAGCTTAGTGCACCATACAGTACAACCTCAGATGCAGCGCAGGACTCCATATTTCATACCAGACATCAGAGAGATATTGCTCATCCTCTGGATATAACCATGATTCCAGTCTCAGATAACCTACATCTACCACCTACACGCACGCCAACATTTCCCCACAGAGGTTTACCACCCACTTCCCCCAAACTAGGCGTCGCACTGCGAGGCTGAGAGGGAGCAGGACTACAGCTGCTGGTGGAGAGATAAAGCCTCCAGTTACCTGTAATCCCACACCGGCTTTTCACTCACGGTCACTGCAACACGTCAACACGTCACGTTTTCTGTGGCATTTCTGCCCTCTACTTGTTCTTTTCTTTTTCGCATTATTATGAGTATTGAGCTCCTGCAAGTGGCGTACTTTTCCTCAGATCATCTTTTGTATATTTCAAACAAACCACACCTCCACCCCCCCCAAAAAAAGTCCAATGAACAACTACTGTAACAGATATCTGCTGATTGGAGCTGGAAATCTATGCTTTCATGAGCTGAATATGGGATGAAGACCAAAATTGAAAAATGATTTACTGTATAAAAATGTGACAGATTATTACTTTCTAGGCACACACACTTCCAGGATTTTTGTTTATTTCACCTGCTGAGTTGTGTTTATACTAGTAATAGTACAGATTTGCATATGTTCAAATTCAGAAGTGAGACTGAGCGGTACAATTAATACTGTAGTGGTACAAGATGAAAGCAGTACTTTGCCTGAGCCAAATATAACATTATCTATGAAGGTGTGACCCTGCCTACAAAACCATCTTATAACTATGATGAATGGGCCCTATGCACAGATCTAATGTAATAAGAAAAAGATAACTTTATACAAATGTAATTCAAAGAATCAAGCAATATATGCAGAGCGCACAGGGGGGAAAAAAGTCTCACAAACTGTCAGATTATAGTTTGTAACTACGTATGTGGGAAATCATTGGTGTACTGTAGTCTTTGGCAAACATGCCCCCAAAAGCCCCAGAATGCCCCCTGGCATGTCTTTTGTCACCTTGATATAATCAATTACACCACACAAACCAGATGTTTCTGTCAGGGTGATGTTCGTAGACAAAGGAAAAGTTGTTCTGCAGTGTAATGCCCACGTTGTCCAAAGCTCTATATGCCAATTAAAGCCAGTCCTCATTCTTCACTTAACATGACACAATGAATTTTCAATAGCCAATTTTCAATTTTGTGCCATAAAGCTGTGGGTGTAGATATGTGCTGATCTATGAAGTCAGAACATGAAACAACCTACGTCATTTGGTGGGTATTTTTATCCAATAAGCATTCAAGCACACTACAGGCTAGACTCTGCCAGACAGGCTGATTAAACAGGTTTATGCATCAGGTTTGTGCAGAATAATGTACTAATGTGAGGCAGAACTTTTCTGTCCGCACTATACAGCATAATGCTGTTTGTGCTTTCATACATTTGATTGATTTGGTATTTCTGTTTTATCATCTTGAGAGCATTGCGCAGTGAAGCCAAGAGAGACTCTCAAGAAGACGTGACTCTCAAAGGATTCATTAATGTTCTCCCCATATCACTTCTGCCTGCAGATCTCCTCTTGCATCTTCAAGCTGGGGTGACAACATTAGGTTGCAAGGCATGCTAAGCTGTGCTGTCACCGGGACACGCGAGACGAGAAGTTTTGCCTGTCTGACATTGGTGCAAAACAATCACTGGGAAAGTGTGGGAGAAGTGTGTTTTCTCGCTTTAGCAAAACAAATTGTGTTGGACAGTTTTGACAGCTCTTCCCACTATTTTCAGAACGTGATGTCGTGTTTACAGTATTAGTGTCACACTGCTGGCATTGATACTGGAGGATACAGTATATGCTATATGTATATTTACCTAGCACATTTAAACTGGTGCTCTCCTGAGCCCACGTACTATGAATCAGAGGTGCTTTCATGCGTTTTCTTGATGCCTTCTTAAAATAAGCATTGAAGGTGCAGCTTTATATGGTCTCGGATGTAGAATAACAAAGCTACAGTATGGTGCATTTGTTTTGCTGAGGCACTTCAGTCCTGTTGGTTCCCTTGTAGCTTGTGTGGCAGTGGAACAAAGCTTGACTGCAGATTACGAAGGCTTCACAAAGGCAAACAGTTGTACATTTCCCTTCAGGCTGAGGCTCACCTCAGATCACACGGCAGCAGTGGAGAGAAATAGTTACAGTTAACATCTAGGAGATGCATGTCACAAACCCTCGACCAGTCAGGCCCCCTACAAGCAAAGCCAAAAAAAAGCTTATTGATTTTAAAATAACATTAATAATCTGTCTCTACAGCTCTTTGAGTTGCCGCATTACCTCAATATCCGTCCAATTTCAGGGATGACTGCAACCAAGTGATTTTAGGCTTGTTAATCGTTAACCTGTGTGATTTGTGAGGAGGCAATCATGAGTGGTCATTCTTAACTATTTTCTAGGACATTAGTCAGTGACCCTTCAATTTGCACCACACGTGCCCAACACGTATGAATTCCCTGTTAGTTAATCCATGCACATCCCAAGCCTCTGTTTGATTCCCAACTCCAGTTTGAAATATTCGGTTGATTATTATTCATTCACATGGTGTTCCCAGGTATATAACCCATAGAGAGACGGGAGTTTTAAGTGCACCGTTCAATAACATTGTTTCTCTGCTGCTTTGGTTGGTTGGGGATTTGCTTCTCCCTGGAGTTTTTTCTCTTAAAAAACTGGCTTCCTGCTTCTTACAGTGCAGACGCTTTGCTGCTTGCTCCTGCTTCTGCTTGCCAGCAAACAGGCATTCAAGTGCTTTAACACAAAATCAGTTAAACAGATAAACACAGTAAAAACAGTTAAAAATCACAAGCTTAAAAACCGGTAAAACACATGAATAGACAGTTAAAAAACAAGAGAAACATAAAACACAAGAATAAAATTACAGGGCAGCATAAGAAATTTAAAGAAATGATTAGTCATTTAAAGAAAGGCAGCATCAAATAGAAAGGTCTTCAGCCTTGATTTAAAAGAACTGAAGTAGCAGCGGATCTACAGGTTTCTGGGAGTTTATTCCAGATATGAGGAGCATAGAAACTGAAAGCTGCTTCACCCTGTTTAGTTCTGACTCTGGGGACAGAAAGCGACCTGTCCCAGATGACCTGAGAGGTCTGGGTGGTTCATAGTGTAGTAGCAGATCAGCAATATTTTTGGACCTAAACCGTTAAGTGATTTATAACTAGCAAGAGTACTTTGAAATCAATCTTTGAGACACAGGAAGCCAGTGTAAAGACTTCAGAACTGGAGTGATGTGATCCAGTCTCTTGGTCTTAGTGAGGACTCGAGCAGCAGCGTTCTGAATCAGCTGCAGCTGTCTGATTGATTTTTTAGGGAGACCTGTAAAGACCCCGTTACGTAGTCAAGTCTACTGAAGATAAAGGCATGGACAAGTTTTTCAAATCCTGTTGACACATATCTTTAACCCTTGATATATTCTAAGGTGATAGAGGCTGACTTTGTAATTGTCTAATGTGGCTGTTAAAGTTCAGGTCTGAGTCCATGACTACACCAAGATTTCTGCGTGGTCTGTTGTTTTTAACATTGTTTTTGAAGCTGAGCGCAGACTTTTAATCGTTCCTCTCTTGCTCCAAAAACAACCACCTCAGTTTTTCCTTCATTTAATTTCAGAAAGTTCTGGCACATCCAGCCGTTATTGTTCGATGCACTTAGTCAGTTTTTGTAGGACTTAGTCCCTGGCGATAAGGTTATGTAAATTTTGGTGTCGTCCGCATAACTATGGTAACTTATTTTGTTTTTTCTCCATAATCTGAGCCAGTGGAAGCATGTAGATGTTAAACAGAAGAGGCCCCAGAATGGAGCCTTGCGGAACTCCGCACGTCATATTTGTACGCTCAGATGCATAATTACCTATAGACACAAAGTAATCCCTATTCTTTAGGTAGGATTCAAACCAGTTTAGTACTGAGCCAGAAAGGCCAACGCAGTTTTCCAATCGGTCTAGTAGTATATCGTGGTCGACCGTGTCAAATGCAGCACTGAGATCAAGTAATACTAAGATTGAAATTTTGCCATTATCTGTGTTAAGGTGGATGTCATTAAAGACTTTGACAAGAGCCGTTTCAGTGCTGTGGTGTGGTCGGAAACCCGACTGAAAGGTATCAAAACTGTTGCTTAGTGACAAGAAATGGTTGAGTTGTTGAAAGACTACTTTTTCAATGATTTTACTTAAAAACGGAAGGTTTGATATTGGCCTATAGTGCTCATTGTGACTTGTCTAGTTTGTCTTTTTAAGAGTGGCTTGATTACTGCAGTTTTCAGGGCCTGTGGAAAGATACCTGAAAGAGAGATGTGTTCACAATCTGTAGAAGATCAGAAGTCAAACATTGGAAACATTTTTGAAAAGTCCCGTTGGTAGAACATCAAGGCAACAGGTCGAGGTTTTCAGATGTTGAATAATGTCCTCCAGGTTTGTATGGTTGATCGTGTGAAATTCTGTCATATTGGAACTATTTTGCTTGACACTGTGACAACACATATCCTGGACTTGATATGGAGCACTGACTGTTTGTCTAATCTTTTGAATTTGTCTTTGAAGAAGGAGGCAAAGTCATTGCAGGCCTTGGTAGATAAAAGTTCAGATGCTACTGGTACTGGAGGGTTTGTTAACCTATCAACAGTAGCAAACAAAGCACGGAATTATTATTGTTTCTAGATATATATCAGAGAAAAAGGACCTTCTTGCATTCCTCAGTTCCAAATTATAATGCGAAGTCTCTCTTTATAGGAGTTTAATGGACCAGGAGATTGTTTTTCGCCACCTTCGTTCAGCTTTCCTACACTCTCTTTTTTCTGTTCTCACCAGTAACATTTCTCCATGGAGATCTTTTCTTACCAGATACAACTTTGACCTTATGGGAGCAATGGCATCAATAACATTGTGATTATACAGTTGAAATTATCATCAAGCTCACTGACTGATAGCCCAGAGAGGGCTGGTGTGGAGGAGAAAGCTGTATAAATGTGTCACTGGTGTTTTCAGTGATATACCGTTTCTGATTATCTTTTTTGGACACTTTTGGGCACAGAGATAGTGCCGTTAAAGAAAACACAGGAATGATCTGAGAGAGCAACGTCAGTCACCACAACCTTGGAAATGTTCAGACCTTTGGAGACAATCAAGTCCAGAGTGTGCCCCTTATTGTGGGTGGGTCCGTCACATCTGAGTCAGTCCATAGTTCTCAAAAACACAACACAGCTCTTTTGTCCCCCTGTCCTGGGGGCTGTCAACATGAATGTTAAAATCACCCGCAATGATTACACAATCAAAGTTAATGCAATAATAGACCAGTTCAGTGAAGTCATCAATGAAGGTTGCACAATATTTAGGTGGCCTGTAGATATTTAGAAACATCGCTTGAGGGAAGATCTTAATTGAAAGCACATATTCAAAAGAAACAAAATTTCCATAACATATTTGCGTACAGGTAATGAGTCATTAAACAAAATGGCGACTCCACCTCCTTTCTTATTCACTCTATTCTCACTCATAAAACTGAAGTTAGGGGGAGCGACTCGATGAGAACAGCACGGCTGTTATTATGGTCTAACCAGGTTTCAGTTAAAAACATAAAATCTAGATTGTGCTAGTAATAAAATCATTGATTAAAAATGATTTCCTGCCAAAGACCTGACTGTTAGTAAGGCATGTTAGTGTGTTTTCATTTTTTGGACGGCTGTAGCTGACGAGGAATGGATGCTAAATTTGCTAAGTTTGCAGTTAAGTGCTTATTCACCATTCTTTTCCTATACCTATCACAACAGAAATTGAGGAAGAATTGAATCCACAGGGCCGGCTTGTCTTGAAAAAGTATTAGTATCACTAGTCCTGCAGCCAAGGCCCGGCACATATCAGATAGTGCTTGCCAGATTTTGCACACAAGCGTCCTTATCATCTGGGGGGAAGGAGTTTTCTGACATCCTGGTAGGGTGCTTGGCGTTTTACTTTTGCCGGGGTTGAGCCATGGGGTAGGAAGGTGGCATAATTGATGGGGGAAATAAGGGAAAGGGTGTGTGGAGACATCAGTAGAGACAGCGATGAATCCTCAGAAGGTTGGGGTTGGGAAGGTTTGAGGGGTGCTGGACGGTGAGGAGGGAGTGGAGGTTTCGTGTCTCTGCTCTCGGTTCTCCATGGTCAAATCTTTGCACACGCGGGGCTGTGCTGGATCACTGCCGCACTTTGTTGTGTCTTCCTTTTGTTTTGTGACCTTGGCAGAGGGAGCAGATGTGTAGCGCAGAAAGTAAAGCAGATTAGGGTGAACAGCTTTACTCCTGGCTTGAAGGGAAAGTCTATCTGCTTTAAAAAGATGTCTGCGCTCCCAGAAAATGTTTAAATTGTCAATGAACTCAGAGGTGACGGTACATTCAGTTGAAAGCCATTTGTTTAGTCCCAACAGTCGGCTGAATCTCTCATCTCCTCTTCTGACTGACGGTATAGGACCACTGATAAACACATTTGCGCTTAGGGGGGTGACTGTGTCAAGCATTCCCTAAATGCAGTTTCAGCAATTCGACTGTTGCTTTACAACATCATTTGACCCTATATGCAGAATAA
>NC_045755.1:14827063-14854799 GCF_008692095.1 Etheostoma spectabile | reverse complement strand
CACAGCTCACGCAGAAAAATTTTAAAATATGGCAATAGCCTACTATGTCTACAAAAAATGTATAGTCCAGTGTTTTTTGAAGTGTCCAAGAGCCGCTGCTCATAGTTTCTCAGAGGAAAAGCACGATTATCAGCAAAAATATCAGCCAAATATGCAAGCCCTTGTTGCTGAAATGTGCTATACAAATAAAGCTGCCTTGCCTTGCCTTGCCTTAAAATTTCCACAGCAACCTGTCTGAAACTGAAAGATAGATGGACAGAGTTAAGGGAAAGTTGTTGTTCCCCTTCGAGGGGAACTTGAACTGCGTCGGTTACAACACTATGGGAACGCCTATAGTGTCGTAACCGACGCAGTGTCTCGTTCCCCTATCTCGGGGAACAAGGGTTACATACGTAACCCGAGATGTTTTTGTCGTTCTCAAGAAATATACATGTGTCAACATATGTGCAAAACCTGTGGCTGAATAACGAACGTGTCAAATAAAGGTAAAGGTACTTTATTGTCACATACACATACATGTTGCAAAATGTATTCTCTGCATTTAGCCAATCCCCCAAGGGAGCAGTGGGCAGCCATTTACAGCGCCCAAGACCAACTCCAGATCTGAGCCAGTGCCTTGAACAAGGGCACTGACTGGAGAACCTAGTATGTGTTTTTTGATGGTTGGGGGAAACCAGAGCACTCAGAGGAAACCCACGCAAACATGGGGAGAACATGCAAACTCCACACAGAAACGGATGAAATGAATGATGAAATGGATTTAATTTTCTCATAAGATGGAAATAATGAATATTTGAGGCTCTTTCGCTATGTGAAAATGTGCAGAAAAAAAAACAAGGAATAAGTATCTTAAATCGTTAATTTAAATGTCTGACTCTCATTTTAATTTTTTTTTAATCCAGACATAATTTCTTCTCTTTTTTTGACGCTGTTTTAAAAAATAGCAAAAACAGGAGAATGTGCATCAGAAATAAGTTATTTGAATTCATTCTAGTCACAAAATCTTATTTGAGTACATATGAAATTGAAATCTATGTGTAAGGTTGTATGAGATGTTCTCAGGGGGAAGAGTATTATTATTTCTGCAAGTTCACACCTGTAAAAAGAAGCTATAAAGTTGCACTGCTTCTACAGTAAAGGGTCAAATCTGAAACTGAAAATGAATCACGGGTTATTCCTCAGGGCTACGAACAGTTTCAGCACATCCACACTATTATCTTGTATCTTTCACACCTCCCCTTTGATCACTAAATCATTTCTTTTACAACAGAAGGTGGGTGGTTGAAATGAGATGTTAGTGCTAAATGATGATTAGAATTTCCAAATGTCCCAGTCCCACTTCAAATCTCCACATAAAGGGAAAAAAGCAGCTTCTTTCTGATGACTCAACCACGGAAAATAATCACACCTATTCAGTAAAGTCTATTTTTCTTCTTAATGTGTGGCAGAAATTGGAAGCAGGAGACTTGTTTTGAGGGTGATATTGGTTTCTTTTGATTTAACTGTCATTAGAGGGCTCTCGTGATCTAACCATAATGGCCCTGACCTCTTATCTGTACTCTACTGTAGTAACTGTATTCAATGACACCCACCCTTAATGCCCTTTCATAGTAATACTGAACAGGGCTCTCTTTTTCGCTCGCTGTTTTTCTACTTCAAATAATGGTGGAAATGGCTTTAATGTTTTCACTGTCAAACACTATTTTTCTTTCCTGCTGGTAGACATCCCATTGATTTCCTCTCAGTGATTTTCCTGCTTAGACTGAACTAATATATATCCATGTCCCCTTTTCACTGTGACCTCCAGTGAGGGTGTTCAAAAGCCTCTTTTTTTGCAGTGTATAGCTGTATCATTAGGTGGATGACCTCACCAGCTACACACTGGCCTCTACTGGGTGAAATAAGTTATTGCCCGAGAAAAGGGAAGCAGAGGAAGGGTAGAGAATGATTTTGGGGGAGGGAAGATCATTTCAAATGTTTTTTTTATTTTAATTTTTTTGCTGCTGGAGGATGCCAGCCACAATAGGGGTTCATGTTCATATTGATGGGAAGTTTTTTGGAATATGCAGCAGAGCAGAAATGAGAAATCCGAGTTTCTCCGCTACTCCTTGTGAACCCGGGCATCTTCTCATCTCCCCAAAACACTGTCTTGGCAGGCTTTGAATTACCTGCATTCATCCCTGCCTAAATTGTTCAAATATGTTAGAAGTTGATCAAACAGAAAGGCTTTCGGAGCTCACGGCCGACAGAGCTTCCCCCTGTGGGCTGTTGGGGATCAGACATGAAAACAGGAAAAGAACAAAGGCTTGTCGGGACTGTTAAAGACGCCTGGACCTAGCAGCCCATCAAAATTCATTCGGTGAAACAGGCATGAAATACCCGCCGACTGCAAGAACCTCTCAAACATGTCAAAACTATTCTGTCTCCCAGAAAATATATTGAAACAGGGCGATACTTATGTATAATATACTAAATGTAGTCACTGCAAGTCATGCTTTATCAATAACAGCCACACATTTAGTTGCAACAGTCATTTTAATTGATTTGTGTATTTTTGATGTAAGAAGGAAACAAAACGTTTTGGAAAGATGTGATTTGAATTCTCACTAAAGTGATTTGAACTGGGAACTAGAACAAGCTAAAGCTGCACTGACCAATATTTTTTACGTGTAAGGTGATAAGGGTTGCTTGTTGTTGTGACGGAACAAACACAGAATTATTACCAGACACAAGAGTTGCCCTTTTAGTTCAACGCAAGGTATACAGCCCTTGGTTAATCGTTTGGGTTTTTTTATAGCTTACAACTTTACTGTTTTAGTTCACTCTCACTTTATTCAGTTGTATTTCCACCCGGTAGCTATTACTGATAAATCCACTGTACACTACCTGCCCAGCACCAGATGGCATATATTAAAAGTTTGCGACTTGTGAACGTAATGGAACATTTAGCAGCTAAAGAGCTAAGGTTTTGTATCTGCTGGATGTGTGAGCAGGCAGCTGGTTTTTGCTAACAAGTTGGCTGTTAGGTGCGGATTTCTCAATGTTGTTTTTACAGCTTGTTTTGCTGTCACCAAGTAGTAAGAAAAAAAATGTATATTGTGTTGTTTACATTTTTTCTCTTTTCTTTCATCCTTTCTTTCTTTCTTTTTTATTATTGGAAAACTCAAGGACTTTTTTTTTTTTTAGTGAGTACACGAATCAAAAAACCAATCATCCATCCATTATTAATTTCAACAGGTATGAGAAGTTGTAATGAGAAGACTATTTCGACCTAATTAAGATGGAAGGCACTGAAACTCATTATCATGAATGTGTCTTGGTATTTTGTACATTCTCTATGTTGTTTCCTAATTGTAGTTAGTTTATAATAACCCACTTATCTTGTTTCTCTATGTGAAATGAGAGGAAATGTTCTTGTTGAAACCCCAAAGAAAGACTATTTAGAACTTTTTTTACTTCTGTTTACAGTGATAGTTTCACTCAGTTTCTATTCTGTCAGGCTCTGCGCAACCCTCAATGAATCTGGGACGCGCTATATTCCCCGGACCCAGTGACAGTCTTATTTACAGCCATCAAGGAAGCGTTGGAAGGAAGATTGGACAACTCTGATCTGTCAAGGACATGACTTTTGCCTGAGCAAATCCTTCACTTTTATTGATTTGTCTTTGGGGCCATTTGGCACGAGGCTAACATGGCACATTGCCTTCATCTATGTAGCACTTTTCCACTGCTAAGTTTCTGAACCGAGATAAAAGTCCAGTCTATAACCTGTAGAGTCTGGAAACACTCGAACTATTCTTCACACAGTCTGGCCTTGCTCTCCAGAACAAACTGCTGACCTGAAACACACAATTATTAGACCAACCAGTGTAAGATGATGCAATGTGTGTTGTTGTTTTTTTATTTAAAAAAAGCAAACAACTTAAGCAATCATCCTTAAAACATCTCTGATACTAACACCCATTTAGCCAAAGAGAAATCTTGCTTTAACACCAAACTTAAGAAACATGTAAATAACAATTTATATGTGATGTGCTTGTGCACTGAAAAAATAGTAATTGGCATCAAGGTCCCAGGTGTCCCAAACAGCATGTGTGTGTGCCTGTTTGTGTATTTGAGAGAGAGTTAGTGATAAGTGGAGAGCAGTCACAGAGGAGAGCACGTGAAGCACAGTAGAGATCCAGATCCACCGCCTGAGATCCTCTGACGTCAGCTGGAGAAGCTGATAGGAATTCAATACAGACCACCACACCACCCAATTTATTTCACAATAAAATTGGCTGCAGCTTGTTTGTGTGCAGTTCCCTCGACGGTTCAGGAGATGAATGTCACTTAAGTTATCCCCAGATTCTTTAGCTAAAGAGATTTCTGTGAATCCCTTTTTACTTAATTGTCAAATGAGCGCAATATTACAGAATACCCCAACCGAATGATTGTGCTGCAGCGGTGTTACAAAATAGGACATTGAACTATCCAATATTCCAATAAGCCACATACAGTACATTAAAGAGTGTTGGAACATCTATTATCACTGTAAAGCCACTGTATAGTGGTAGTGACAATAGAGTAAAGAAATGTTTTACTCCTTTCAAAACATGTCCCGTTTTCCAAACAAACTCTATTTAGTTTTAATTATTGCATACACAATGTTGTGTTTACAGATGTTTACGTCACTAATCCACCCACAAGATTTTTTGTGTGTCCGCTGCTGTCATTGTCCTCATTCATCTGCACAAAACACTATTTGTTCCAGCTTTATTTACCAAACCATAAATGTGGCAGTACTTTGTGTGGGGCACAGTTTACAAATAAATAAGGGAGTCCATTTTTGCTGCATGGACATATCCAATCATTCCCGTTCAAAATGAAAACACAACTCACAACTGATGCGCAAATGCCAGTGTCCCCATAATGACACCGGCTGTGCTCAGCTGTGTGGTGGGCGGAGGGTTAAGGGGTGGAGGGAGGTCGGGTGAAGTGGCTCTTGCCCACAGTCAAAGCCCAGAGCATTAAACATGACCTTTCAACTTGCCACTGAGCATTAGAACAGTCACAGGAGACATCGAGTCCTCATGTACAAACACTGCAGCGTGGCGGGGCCTCTGCCTCCGCTGAAACCCTGTTTTACTTTAATGTGTGTCACATAACACTCTGCAGTCAAAGTTGTTTCAACTTCAGTGAAGAGAGCATGCAAGTGCCCCGAAGTGAAATACAGTTGATCCGATAACTCAAGAGCTAATTTGGTTGTCTCTGCAGAGCGTGTAAAGTCAAAATAAGTTAAATAATGAGTACAATTTTCTATAATTAGGAGTAGAAATGAGCATTATTAGCACATAGTTAGTTAGTTAGTTAGTTAGTCAGTTAGTTAGTTAGTTAGTTAGTTAGGTTTCTGACTAAAAATGTATCATACAGACGGTTGACAAACTAAAGAAATGAGTGGAGAAACGTAACAAACACTCATAACAAATTATTGCACCACAAATTATTGAGGATAACACAATAAAGTTGACCAAAAGTCAACTTTTTTCAATTGGGATCCTCTCATCCTTTATAGTGCAGCAGTCAGGGGAAACAAATATTCCCTCAGACATTAGATTTGAAATGAATAGGCCTTCAAGAGAGCAGAGTGGTTTTCTCGATCACAAAGGTACAATGTAGTTTCTGATGCCAATTCAATCTGAATTAAAAGTGACTATTAAATGTCATGTTCTTAAAGTCAGTAATGGCAGCACACTGATTGGGGGACCTGGGTGGTACAGGACAGAAACATTACAGAGTCAGGGACCAACTCCTTGCACCAGTACTTGACCCCATTGGCAGTGTTGGTGGGTAGGAAATGGATGTGGGATCAATCTAGTCGCTTTTCTTTATGCTGGGAACTTTTGCACATCTTGCAATTACACCTTTTCAATTACATAATGATAAATAGTCATATTTTTTTCTGTTCTATATTTATGTTCTTGACTGTTGCAGTACTTTGCTTTTATTTTGTATTGCCTCTTACATGTTAATCTGTTTCTGATTCTGGTTCTGGTTGTTTATGCTACAGTCTCTCTAAGCCAAAAGCAGATAGAAGCATCAAGGATGACAAAGGAGAGGGAACTCGCCATTCAAATTAAGGCAGCATTCAAGATGATTACGTATAAAGGTCACTCGGGTACATCATTGAACTTTTTCAAGGTACAAAGGTCAGGAGTTCAAAATCTAACATGCACTAAAGGTTATATGCACTGCCTTTGTTCTTTGAAACAGTGCAACACTGCTGCAAGTTTTTCTGAGATGTTCTCAGCTGGTGTCCGAGGAGTACTAACGATACATTTCCATCTACCGGTTTGGTGCCCATTTTCAATCTGTGCATAAATGCCTGAGTGGAAATGGCAGAGGTTCAAAGGAAAAGGACAAAAGCTGAGATGGAAAAGTTAGAATTTTGAAAAAGAGAATATGCAAATGATGGAAAGAGATTGTGACACTATGGGGGCTCGTTCCTGCTTCCTCTACTGCATTAACATCACTCATCATTTTCTGCCTCCACTCCACAAAGCACAGAAATAAGGAACAAAAAGTGCCTGATGTTGGGGGGTGTAACATCCTTGGTTCAAGTCCAGGGGAGGTGGATGTCACTCCCTGTCTGGAAACCATAAAGGCTGATTAAACACGCTGTATGATGAATGTGGATCAGATGAGACAAACACATTCATCAAAAAATACAAATGCCATCTTAGGTGGGAAGCAGCAGTGACAATCTTTAAGGTATTAGAGTTACTCATGCCCCATAAATTATATAATCTTGTCATCTGCTCATGAATATTTCCATGTAAAGGTATTTAAAGCCAAATTGCACTAAATTACATTTGCAGATATTTGCAACATTTTAATGGCAAAGATACTGTCAAAGATTCTTTTGAAGCATCTTTGTGTTCAATAGTTGATGTTTGTGTGCCAGCGGAGTGCAACCGCCTACTCCTGGGAGCACTGGGATCTTTTGGTGATAAATTGTCGGGAAGGGAAGGTAACAGGCGTGTGAAGAGCGGACATCTCAAGGGTGAAAAGACGCCCCTTCCACTAGACAATGCATCAGGCTTAAGAGGACGACTATCCAAAACGTTCAAAATTTCGAATAATAAAGTTTTTTTCTCCCCTCTCCCAGGCCTCAGCCTTGCATTTTACTGTCCTCGTCATGTACTGAACAGCACGTGAATTGTTGCTTTACTTGCCCCGCTAACATCTCTAAACTCCAGCAGGGACAAAGGGCAAGGCCAAAGCCCTGGCCTGGTGTTTGTGGTCGGATGGAATGTGAACTCCAGGGGAAAAAAGAGGGGAAGTAATAATGAGGCATCCCCCCTCTCCTGGTTGTTTGTTTGGACAGACCGGCTGTCTTACAGCACAAGCCACGGATGGAATACTAATGCATTTGACTAATGATTCTCTCTTGCCTCTCTCCCTTTCTCCCGATTCCTTCCCACTCAACTCTCTTCTCTCACTCCGTCTTTTTTTCCTTCCTTGTGGATGAAACTTTTCACTCTTGAGTCAGAGCTTTCATTCAGTTATGACTAAAGAAACAGCTGTGACATGCGTACACATTTTAGGGTATTTAGGTCAAGTAACAAGTGCTTGACAGTTTTCTCTCTTGAGGCTTTGTTGAACACATATCTATCCTTACTGATCCTGGTTTCTAATCACTTATTGGTGGGTGGACATAAAACCACCCTTGGTGTTTGCAGTCATAGTGTGGGCCTATCTAATCCTCTGCCAATCCATCATAGGTGTTTAACTTTCCAAATCACTTCTTCCAGAATGTGGTGTCTCGAGGGAGGGACAGGAAGACATCCCAGAGCAGAAGAAACTCTCTAGTGGGCTAGATTAAAACATGCTGAGATTTAACCAAGGATTAGTCACCCCCTTTGGCACTAAGAGGCTATATAAACTGTTTGAAATTATTTTGGTATTAAGTATTGAAGATGTGGCACTATGAGCAGCCTGGTAACCACAGCTTGCCCTAATAAAAAGTTCTGCAAGATGGAAACGGCAGAGATTTTCTTTCTTAAATATAACTTCATTGAATCTTTTAGAGAGAGTAATGTTGAAAAAATTGAATTTATTTTTTCGTGTGATCCCTGCGCTAAAAAAAAATGTCATTATAACGATTCCAACCCTTCTAATCAAAAAAAAGGTTGTCACCCATGTGCAACATTACCATTAGCAATCCAATTAGCAGTGGAATACGAATGGAGACACTAAGTGGCAGACGGTGTTCCACAGTGATGCTCACGATCAATTTAACTTTCCATTCAACATCAGTGGCCACATCACAACAAATCCCTGCATCTCAATGAGTAAGAGCAACCTGCTAATACACGTCTCTGCATGCTCACCCCACCTTATCATCTTCACACTGTTTACGCCTTGCAGGAATCAAATTCTCTCTGTAGAAATGATTATAATGTCATTAATACTCCACTGACCAGGTTGAATCCACTCCAGGCTACATTGCAACCAAAGACGTGGCCCTAAATAAAATAAGATTGCATTGATTGAGCCAATAGATTACAGCATTTAGTTAGAGCTTTGGCAGCGAATTGGCTGTATGTTATTTAATAGTCCCCTCAGGGTTTACCTCTGAGCCATTTAGCAAGGTTCTGCATTAGGGAGAAAGTATTCCGAGTCGATAACGTGGCTTACTTTTCTTTTCACTGCACCTGTAATCATCCAGGAAAAGACTAGACCAAATGGTCAATATCAAAAAGAGACCAATTCTATAAGTATATCTTCCATTGCATTCATAAAGTGCAAATAGGCTCTTTTTTTCTTTTTATGGCAAATACAACTGAAGTATTATTGTTTGTCCAACTCTCCTCCTTTCAGTTTCTAGCTTTCTCTGATGACATGGTGCGTGAGAGAGAAAAGGTCATCCCTCAGTTAATTAGAGGAACACAAACACTCCCACTCCCTTGTGCTTCACCATCTGAAGCCTGCACACACACAAACTAGGGGTGGGGGAGCACCCTCAGGATCTGTATTCCCTGTATGACATTTGCTAAATTTTACAACTACAGTATTTCTGTCCAAAGCCTCTACTGCATCCTGTACACTGCAGAAAATGGTTAAGCTGCTTGTGAGGTAACCATGCTAATACGCACATTCCCAAGAACTTTATCAGCTCCTTATTTACATATCATGCATACTCAAAGTTTATATTTTTATGGGTCAAGTGATGTGTAATATGAAAGGGGTGACTTTCAGTGATAAATGAACAGACAACAGCCTGTCATAATGAAAGTAATGCACTGTAATTTGCATGTATTCCACAAATTTTTTTATGCAAGCCCCACATTGATGTTTGCTGTGAGGCAGCATTAAATAGAACATTATATTTTGTAAGATATCAGACAAACAGTACTGCATAGGTTTTCGTAATTTAGCAAGATATCGTTGTTGTTTTGGTTTTGCAGCTTCACTGCTCCCATCAACCTCATGCGTGCTAGCTTTACAGGGTAATAGTGTGTCAGTACTGTGTTTACAGTTTGTTGATCTGCCCCCAAGTGGCCAAAAATAACTTAATGCAGGTTGAACATTTATGATGACCATTTTTTAATCAATGCAATAGGGTTTTATATTTTTCATCCATCACTGTATGGTATAAAAATCAGTTGGCAGACTTTTTTTATCTTGTGTAATCCACCAGTAATTGTCAAGTCTACATCAATCTTTCACAATGTTGCATAACAATTTTCATTAATAGAGATTAAGCACAGCTTCCTTTTAAAACCTGCTAGACAACAACAAAGTTAAGCAAAACATTATTCATCTCTACGGTATTTTCATATCTCATAATGGATACTTGAAATAGTAAACTGAATACTTTTCAAAACATGTCAGCATGGCATGCAACAGGATCAGTCATGAGTGATTGCAGTAAATAGGTTCAAACTTGCAAAGCAACTAGTATGTTTGTCTAAATGTTGTGTTGCCACAGACCAACACTAGAATCAAATACATCAAGTTAAATGTTATGGTCCAGTTTTACATTGCTGTAGGTAGTGGGTAGAGAACTTGTGTTCCAACCCTATGACGTATTTTGGCCCTCTCTTCTTTCAGTCACCTACCAGCAGCCCTGGGGACAGTTTGTGTGTGTTTGTGCATGTGCGTGTGTGTGTATGTGTACGGGTGGCTGTGTGACTGAGTGGGACACTAATGAGCTCTCTGATTACAGTGGAAAGCCTCAGAGAATCATTAACTCTCCGAGGATCCTATGTCAGAACAAGCCATGAGAGAGGGATGCAAGTCACAATTACAGTAGATATTTGTTTTTCCACAGAAACAGTAGAAAATCCGTATGAATCTAAGGAAAGAAAGGAATGAGCACAAACACAAATCCTGACTCGTGTATTCTTCCACAAAAGGCATTAGTAGTCCCATCAATGGGCTCCCTCAGACAACCGGGACCAACACCACACAACAGGAAAAATCTCTCATCATCGGCTCAGAGGTTTTGCAGACAGCTTTGATTGTCTCGTCCTGTAATGAGATAGCTGCTTGCTTGACGTCTCCATGAGAACGTCTGCATGTCCGCACATAACTATTAACCCAATAGATTCTGGAGCAGTCACAGCCCACGGCACATCGCCACAGCTGAATAAAAGATCAAGGGAAATTTCAATGGCAAGCCCCAGGACCTGTGCCTTTCCATCAGTACAGTAGCTAAAGGATAATTCCACTTTAACAACCATTTTTGCACTGTGGTTTAGCCGTTTTGTTTATTGTTTTATACATTATACTTTATACTCTCAATATTGTACTCACCGAATTGAGTTGTCTCATGATCAGAAAGATTTTAAACAAGTCAATAATTTACCACTTTATTTGGTGGCAAAACTGAAACGGAAGGCATCCAAGATGGTGGTAATGGATTAATCCCTCAGTAAAAACGCAATGGCAATCAAGTTTTGTCAAAAATGAACCAGGAAGTCAGTCTGTGAACTGTGATGGGTGTTTACAATAGTCAGGCTGGGGAATAATTTCACATTTTGCCTTTGTTTTTTCTAAGGTGGCTAACCTGGAGGTTTGTTTAAAGGGGCACTCTACCAACTTTATGCATTAAGTTCAGTTTGCTTGTCATCTGAAATTACTTCTCTGCCTGTTAAAAGAGCTGTATAATGTCTTTGTTGGTACTAGAGAGAATGCTTCAAAGTGAGAAATAAAAGTCTCATCGCACAGAAATACATGAAATGCACAATACGTGGTGGTGCTAATGGAAAGTCAATTAGGTGCGTTTGTCTGTTGGACACACGTGTACCCCAGTTTAACACAGCTGTCTCAAAGTAGGAAGGAAGGATGGGTCAAACAATCACAGGACCTTAACCCAGGAGTTTGTGTCCCATGTCAAACCAAAAGTCAACGTTGACTTTTTTTAACTTACAGTATATGAATAACGTACTTACTTTAAGCTCAACCATAATTTCCTAAACCTAATGAAGTAGTGTTGTTGCCTAAACCTTAATTGTTCCTGTGGTGCAAGCATGTAATGTTGTGTTAAAGTATTGTGAAAATTGGTGCAATTAAGTGTGAAAAGACACTTGAGGGGGAGGGTCAAACAAAAGATATTTCTTTTTGTAGGATCCACTGCATTTGGAGTTTGGCCTATCCTAAGAATTAGAAGTCAGGATAGCTTCTGCTGCTATGATTATTACCTTTTTTATCTTTCACTGGTGAATTAAAACCTGTATTTCATAGTTCCTTACTCTGTCTGAATTATTTAGCCCTTTTACCATGTCATTTACTTACTACCAATTGTAATGATGGCCAGAATAAATAAAATAAGACCCAAGTTGCAATACACCAGAATCCTGCTGTAGGGTCATATCATTACCTTTTCCAGGACTACATTATTGCAACTTTTGACGCTTTTGCAATATGGTGCTACAACTGGATGCAATGAAGGATGGTTCCTTGACAGGCCTCTCTCCTGGCATCTCTATCCTTCGCTTTTCTTCTATTCCTCTCTTTATCCTCTCCTCCCTTTCTTTGGAGGCCCTCCGGACCCCATCAAGGCTCATTCTGTTCATCCCACATGTGAGGGGTCAGTGCGTACCCCACAAGAATAAACCAGCCACTCAATGTGAGAATCTTTGTGTATGTCCTCATCCCCCTACCCTCTTATTCTCTCTCTCACTCACTTACTTGTGCCCTATAGATGAGAATTGGCTCCATTCACAGCTCTTCCCTCCCCCCTGGAGTGGACTTCTCAGGGCCCTAACAGCACAATTCTATGCCTTATTGCTCCAGCTCCTCCATGGAGAGCAGTCTCGTCAAAGCATTTGGGAAGACAGAAGGAAATGAACTGGCTTTGTACTTTGTCTTGACATATAGGCACGATCACGTGGTAAAGTTTGTGGGGCAAGCGTTTAACAAGAGAAAAAGGCAGAATGTGTGAAATGTCTTTTAAAGGCCTCCAAGTGGCCATTTTGGAAGGAAAATGCCAGGACCCATTTAGAAATGACGCAGTTTTATGAGTTTGGCCCTTCTGGCTGTCATCCAGCTTAATCCACATTGTGTTCCTACTTCCTACAGACCCAAAGCTGGTTTCTCAAGCTCATCTCCACCTCATGTTTTAATCTCCCCCAGCTCTTTCATTAGGACCACACCATGTGTTCATTCTAAAGAAATGAAGCGGACACCTCATTTCGAGCAAGAATGAGCCAGAGAAAGCTTTTGTCCGCAGCAGGAATGCCCTAAGACAGAGAGGAACACTGTTTAGTCTGACTCGGGTTGCTATACCAGTGCTGAAGAAAGCCATGGCAACGCAAGCAGAAGTTGTGCAGGACCACATAGTGCTGATACAATACGGCTGCTCCGGGTTTGTCATTCCAGTCAGGCCTGACCCAAATTACGACATCCTCGGAAAAAGTAGCCTACTTCAACCAGTGCACATGCACAGACATACTTAATTGGTCTTGCACATATTTGGCTGATAGCGATGATAAACAAAACATATGGATGTTTGAAGTCTAATCACTGAGGAGACAGCCCTGTAAATGATTTAATACCACAGTCCATAGCCCATGGCTGCTGGATTATTGGGACTGGCCAATTGTTTACGCAAAATGTCTACAAGCCACTTTTTCATCCGCAGTTATAAATCTCAGCATTTTAAGCTTAATCATCTTTTGTGTTTTCATATGTTTATTATCTCTTATCAACAGCCTTAGGGCCAACTCTGCTTAAAATTGGAGGAGTAACAATAAAACGATTAGCACCGTGTCTACAGAAACGTTTTGGTAAAATATATAACAGTAAAACAAACAAGCAAAATGTCAGAAAAACGGACTTGCAAAACATTGTTTTGATCACCAGAGAAACTTCAACTGAGTTTCATTTGCAACTCATCCAAACTTTTATTTTTGTCAGATTTAAAAAACATGAACACAACAGGGGGATGATATTGGTAGTTGTGGACATCACATAAATCCTACCCCCAACATATTCTCACACACACTAAATCACACACCAAAAATGGCCTTAGTGCAATTTGAGTCTTTCTCCACAGAATACAGTTGAACTCCAAACTTTTCTGCTCAAGTAATCATCTCACCATCACATCACACCTACCCCACAAAAACCATGCATCAGTTAGTGTGCTACCAGAAAAAGGAAAATCCACTTACTTTATTTTGGAGGTCTGGTAGTTGTGTATTTTGAAGTAGTATTTTCTCTATTTTCTTTTCATCTGCACCTCTGCCCTGTTGCCCTGCTTCTCCAGTACTATTTCTCTTTGTGAGCTGAGCATGCGATAGCTGTATAGTTTTTGTTCCTTCTTTTTTGTGTGTGTTGCATGGGGTGAGGGGAGGGTTGTGGGTTGGGTGTTGGATGCCGGGTTTCCTGACTCGTGATCAGGAGCTCATTACCCCCAAGGTCACTCTAGGGACGTCCCGCCTGGCACTCACTGAGACACCAGAGAGAAGACGGGAGATTGCAGATGAGAGGGTGAGAGAAGGAGAAAGGAAGAGAGCAGTAAAGAGCCAAAGTGCCTGGGACATCCGTGGGGATGAAGAGAAAGAGCTGAGAGAAGAAAAAGGGATGCACAGATACACATTAACAGAAAGAGAAGGGAGATGGTGGAAAGAGACACTGATCCAAATGTCAACAGAGAGGCTAGTATTCAGGAGGAGCGAGCAAACTCAACAAAAGAAATGCACAGAGTTAGCAGGCTGGGAATAGCAACCAAACCAAACCACACAGAGTTATGTGAAATATCTTGTTGATCCAAGGAAAACTGAGCCCAACCACAGCAATCCATGTTATATTGAAAAACCTCAGCTTTGCTCTGCATTTGTTTTTCAGATTTTTATATGGGCCTGCACTGCAGATGTTTTAGTTGTTCTAAGGTCTATTGAAGAAAAAATAGATCTTGATCTCAGTGAGACTGTATGATTACAGGGATTAAAGAGATTCAAATCACTGCCTTTAATGAACATTGAGGCTTGAAACTTATTTCCATTGTTGATTAATCTGTCAATTACTTTTTTGACAAATAGATTAGGTGGAATTATAATAACTTTGAGGATTCCTTAACTTTTCATCACGTGCCAGCACCAAGTCAAAATTTTAATTTGCCACATACTTTATGACCAAACATCTGTGTAAAAGTGTTAACTTGGTTTCTGGGAAACAGTATTTTTCACTATTCTGAAAATGCAGTGTGAACACTAAATGTTTAAAGGGAACATGAATGTCAGTACAACATTTTATGGCCATTTTCCCATAGTTGTCGAAAACCCAAAACCACAAATGTAAGCCTCATGGTGGCTCTGAAGAAAAAAATCAGAGGATCACCAAAGTTGGGAGGAAACATCGTTTGGGAACCATAAATATCTATACTGAATTTTTTTTACCACATGATCTGGTAGACGTTACGTAGATAAGTGAATACTTTGCTGATGGCACTACAGGAAAAGTGAGATAATTGCCATAGTCATTAGGAGTCACCCTCTGGGAACCATGAATGTCTGCACAATATGTCATGGCAAGCCATCAGAACAATGGTTGTTGAGATGTTTAAGACCAACCGACCATGACTAATCAGTCAGGCAAGGAGGCTTTGGACTTTTTTAAAGGTACCTTAGAGATGTAATCAGTAATGTAACTAATTCATTTTCTGTAGTATGTAATTGTATGTTAAGTATCTGTTCAATAAGTAATTAGCAATTGATTGTATTTTTAAAGTAACTTGCCAAAAACTGATTTTTCTGTTCAACTAGCTAGTCAGTTTAGGCCTAAACAAAACAACACAGGCCCACTTCATAATGGATCTGGGTGGCTAATGTATTACCAGAAAAGAAAGTCAACAAGGTGTAATTTTTTACAAACAGTAAGAGGTAAAAAGTAGGTTCCTTTTAAATGAAATACTGTATTTAGAATATTAAACTTAATGTACAGCTATCTATCAATTAATCTAGTGTCTCTTTCTCTCCTTGTCTCTATCTTCCTCTTATATTTCTGGTTAGATCCATTTGAGCTCTTCTTTGTGGCCAGATATCCTTTTCGAGGGAGTGTGGTAGTAAGTTGTGGATACTCTCGGGGTATTTGGAACAACAGATGGCTAGAGATGACCCTATCGAGCAGCCCCTGCTCTCTGCCACAGCTGAACAAGCCTGGATTGACAGATTACAGCACACACAATCAATAAAGTGTACCATTACTTCTGTCCACAAAGCCCTGTGTACAACACTGATGTCAGACCGCGTCTGTAGACTCTATGTAGTCCACACACAGATAAATGGCTTTATATTTCACTTTATAAAGTCTTTCCTGCATAAAAACCTCATAGTGCCAGAACAGCAGCTCGTAAGTATTAGATAACGCATTTTAGTGCCAGAGCCTGTTGTTAAGGTGATACTCAGAGCTATTCACAATGTGATTATAATGCACCATTTCACTACATTAATGGTCATTTACAGGTAGAAGCATATTAAGAACCATTAGACAATGTGATGGAGACTCAGCAGGAGCATTTCTAATTCAAAGAAATTGGCATTAATGGTCACCAATGATCAATTTCTTAAAACTACTATCAAAATCTTCTTACCAGAGCTGTTTTTAAGTCAAAGTTGAGTCTCAGCTCCTTTCCAATAAGTCTCAAATCCGCTACGGTAAAGTAAAGTCTTTATTAGAAAATCACAAATATCACTAAATTGGAAGATTTTCATCTCAATGATAGACAATCCTTCTGTAAGGTCAGTTTATAGCTGTTATGGAGCTTTGGTTCATAGCACATTATTTTCATTAGCAGAAGGAGTTTGATGAGTTTCCTTGAAGTTATGGATTATCAAATTCCATTTTTTTCCCGGTGCACTTTAACAAGTTCTTGATCATGTTGGAGTTCAAAGTTCATTCTTGACCTTAGAAACAGCAGTTGAGAAAACAATCTCACCACAAGAAGCTCAATCATATCACATTATGTCCTTCATAAATTGGGAGTTTTTCCCGGTTGGAATAAAACATTTTTTAAAGGCACTTCTGTTCAAAAAAGTCCTTCTTATTAATGACAGTTGTGGCCATTAAGTGAACTCCAGTCAGTGCCGTCTTGCTCATGCACACTCCGTAGGTGCAAGTGAGCATCCTGGGCAAGGGGAAAAACAATAACAAGATTATTTATTCAGCAAAGCTCGTCTGGCCAAATGGGAATGCGACCGACACCAGTTAGAAACTAGGGTCAACATCAGCAGGCCATTTGGTTCATGGAGGGACCTTCACTTGTGGCTATGCCTGCAGCTTTTTTCTTCTGTCTGGGGATTTTCCAGCATAGAAGAATTAAAATATAATAAAATAAATAAATGAGTCTATAAAATGTACCAGAATGCAGGAAATTAAGTGTCTGAGGCTCATAATTTCCTGGGGGAGGACCCCCAGATCACCCACTTAATGTGGGTCCCCCCAAAAGGCCCATTCGGAGCCAGGTGAAACCAGGTAAAAAGTCAAGACATCATTATTCTGATGCACGTCTGACTCAAGTCCAAGTCTTAAGTCTAAAAGACCACACTGTAACTGCAACTTCTTTTAGGTTGATATGAAAAAGTATGATGGGGGGTTAAGGGGTGAGGAGTGAGACTTGATGTTATAAATTTCAAGAGACCACCCGCACACAATCACAGGCATTCAAACTTAAAGTTCAAAAAATGGTGCGCCTCAAATACCTTTTGCCTAGCAACTGAAAGCTTGTTTTGAAAGTCATCAAAGAGGTGCTCTGTTGAAAAAAATGTAACAATTGGTGAGAAATGGGTTGTGTGATGCATCTGTCCTAGAAACATATATCGTAATCTAAAGTCTAAATGAAGGCAGAAATAAGTTATTGGTTTTTGGACAAGAACAAATAAACAAAGTTGAGAATTTAAGCACCAGTGCACACATTTTGGCACCAAAAAGCAATGTGTTTTCAGAAAGTATACAAAGAGGGAATGAATGTCTGCCTCGTCTCCATTTCATGACCACAGAATGCATAACGATGTTATGTGTTTTTAATAATTACCCTACACTTTGGTCCATTGTTTATTCATGCTGCCTTACCCTTGAATGGACACTGCCGTTTCACGTTCAGCATCATGTTGTTTCAGCCTCAGCCCCAGTGATGGTCAGTGATTAGTATGACTCATACCCCCTGGTGATAACGATATACCATTCCATTGCTGCCGTCTCATATTCAACTCATTAATAATACATTTCATCCATTTGCACCCCCCTTCAGCCCTCACCTAAGTGTGCGATATGCTTTAGTGCCATCCACAAGGAGCTTCTCCAATGATATCATTTCCCTCGTTATTATTAAATGAGATATGATGATGAACAATGAAAACAATTATGAAAAAAGGATCCTTGATGGCCAAGAGATTTTGTCTTGAGCTGAAAGCAGAAAAGGGCTCCGGAAAACAGTTTGTACAGATATATTGGAGTTTGAGTGAGATGTATTAAATCCCTTGTTATTTTTGCTTCCTTTTCACTGTTTGCTGTCGGTGTGAGCATGAACAGAGCCAGGGATGAAGACACTGTTAACTCAGTTCGTTGAGTACACGTCCACCGGTAGCCCAATAACAAGATGGCAGTGACTGGGCCCGTCTTCGTCTGATGAAACCAAATGAAATCAGCCTGTCGAAGCCAGCCACAGTCTTTTTCTTCTTCTTTTTTTAACCACAGCTCCATCGTCTGCCCCTCCATCCCCTCGTTCCCTAACGCAAATACCACAAAATAACCACACAGATGAGAGTGCTATGGGAAAATGGCAGAAAAGTCATTTAAGAAAAAAAGAAAGGAGTTAATTTGCATAACATGTCTGAAAGGAAATAGAGATTGAATTTGTGGCTGTAAGAAAGAGAGAGAAAATACATTAACTATGTCTTAGAACATTCTCTCATCACTCAAAAATTGTATAGATGTAAAATAATCATACACAGCATATAGAAACCCCCACAATAACATTTTCCACAGTCATGGGCACATGTGTCCTTTCTTCAATGTTATTGTCCATACATTTCATTCATCATGTGGAGATGAGGACAAAATGCAGAAACAAAATGTCTTGACAGTGTGATTCACAGGATGTACCCTGCTAGGTCACAAATCATATCAGACACAGGACAAAGCACTCATACACTAAACATTAGTGGGGCCGTGACCGTCATTTAAATCAGTATCCGGCCTAATACCGTATCCAGCTACAGTTCACTTGATGAAACAAGTTTATTTCTATTGACCTCAATTACAAGTTTGTCTCAGAGGGCTTTGTAATATATACTGCAGACAACGCCCTCTATCCTGACACCCTTTATTAAGTGCTTCATAAAAATAAATCTTGTCAGGAAAAGTGTAGACAGACCTCATGGTAAAAGGTCCCATATCGTTTATTGTTACATGGGCTTAATAGATAGTAGCAGCACCAGTGGTATTAATAATTATAATATAGAGAAATAGTAACATAATATACAAAAAGGTACAAGAACTATAAAATACAACAAAGAATTTTTAAGCAAATTTGTTGTGAGTTACTTACTCCCATTTGGACTCTGTTTTGGTCTCCACCAAATTTTTGTGGAGTTAGGTGACCTGGAATCAGGGAGAACTGGCAGCCAAGGTGACATTGTTTACTGCTGTTAGCATGTAGTCACATGCAACAGTGTTACAAAGAAGTGGCTTAAAAAAACTGTAGTCCTGCCTACTTGGAGCAGATGACCAATCATAAAAGGCCTTCTTACAGTTGTGTACGAGTCAAGAGTAGAAAAAACTGGTGAAACCAGAACATTTAGAATAGTTGGAAATCTGAATGTTTTAGCTCACAGGGATTTATCTAAAATGTTTTTACCTCATTATTTGAAGTTTATGTGAAAATCCAACATTATAGCATTGTCATAAACAGAAAACACGGAAAAGCATAACATGTCCTCCTAAAGTTCAACTTGTTCAATAAAAGTATGTTGGTAATTGGCTATTTGTGATATTTAAGCAGTATACTGAAAGTAGCAGAAAGGCAGAACTGGATACACATTCATGTCGGTTTGTTTATCGTTATTGCAATATTTAACATTATTGCATATTGCATATTTTCCTCAAAATGTGCAGTCCTAATTAAAAGTCCCTTTTGATTCTGATTATTTTTCAATGGAGCTGATCAGAACAAACAGTAGCATACACTCACAAACAAAACCACAACACCTCAGTAAAGTCGATTTGCACCACAAATCTTTATGAAAGCACAACCTTTATCTCCTGATGAAGTTTATGGCTCTCATTTATTCAGCAAGAGGTAATAAACGGTATTCCATTATGCCCATTTAATTTCACAATAAGCTCAGTTTCATTAATAAAGCATAAGCTCTTGGTTGAATATTAATATTTATATGCCTGTGCCCCAGCTAATAAAAGTAAAGTGATTTTTACTTTTCAAAGACCGTCCGCGGCATTCCCTGTGGAACATGACCGGGATGTTTCTTTTTCTGTTGTTGAACAGCTAGCAACTTCAGGCAAGACTTTTTTACATTGTCACAGTGAAGCGATGTAAGAAAGCAAATGTTTACCTCTAATGTTTTTAAGCCTGCAGCTGCTTGTTATGCAGGCCTTGATGCAGTATTTAATCTCCATTTCAAATCAATTCAATGCAAATTAATTATCATACACTTTTAGCATCAGCAGTGTAATGGGGAAAATGTATTGATTAGCAAGATAATCAGACTGACAACAAATGAATGCTGATTTATTAGCCTGATACTTTTGTATGATAATGTGGTTCCCTCAAATCGGAAGCAAATGTTACTGTGTTTCCGATGGATCTTAGAGGATGTCAAGTTACTAGTTACTCTTGGGTGACAGACTGGCTCCTAAATGCAAATCTTATACAGTACAGGGTTCATTTTCCTGTTCCTCAGAACATTTTCAGCTGAATTTTAATGTGACTCCAACCAGACAAACCAAACATGTCCTCTCCTATAGTCATGTGACAATGTCAGTGTCACCCCCTTCCCTGGTCCTCCTGTTTGAACACTGCAGAACTTAATTTATGACTTACAATTAATCTGAAAGAGCCAAAACACTCCAACGTGGCCGGTGGACCGTGACAGGCAAAAGTAGTTCTCGCCAGATTCCTTTCCCAGACGTGAGTCTGGCCCCGTTGCCCAGCGTTTATCGGCCTCCATACGCTTCCCCCCAAAAAAACATTAATCTCTAATGGCTTAATTCTGTTTCCCGGTAAGGCCTCTGTATGTTCTCATTAATGGCTTTTCAATGGTATGCTATTGAGCAGAAGCAAGATTATGAAATGTTCTTTTCTTTAAAAAAAAAAAAAAAAACTAGATTGGAAATAGAAAGTGTACGTGATGCTTCTTGTAGTCATTTGATGGTCAGCCCTGCAGATAATCGAGTATGAGATCTGGTTGAATGGATGATGACAGAAAATGAAAATGCATTAAAGCTTCAAGCAAGCCATACTTCAAACAAAAATTAGGAACTTGTGAAAGACAGTGAAAGACACAGGCCAAACTACATTTATAGAGGGCAAGGGATTCTTTGCACCACAGTGGTCGGTTATTATGAAGAAATATCCACAGTTGGACATTTGCTATATCTGAGCTGATGTTGGCTCTCTTAAAGGAGACATATTCTAATAATTTTTAAGTTTATACTTAAATTTGGAGTTTCTACTGGAGCATGTTTACATGCTTGATTGTTAAAAAAAAACATTTTTCCCCACTGTCTGTATGAAAAAATCTGTATTGACGTGACTGTCTCTTTAAAGTCTGGGTAAAGTAAATATAAATGCGTTCTCAGTCAGTGACACGACAGTAAAATATATTAATAACCACCCAACAAAATCTGAATGACTAAACATATCGCCAAGTATATAGATTAGGTTTCAAAATCGTGAAAAATAAACAGTTCTTTCTGGTCTGAGACACTGGGAGAGTGTCGGCTGAAGGCAATAAGATTAATAACGAGCCGCTGTGTTAGTTAGCTAGCACATTTACTAAAACATTAGCACTCATGGTATGTCGCACAGCACACATTCCCCTCGAGCCAAAGAACGAGTACTCGCCACAGCATCATTAGCAGCTAACCCAGTAGCACACACAGTCTATGGTAGGACACACACCCTGAGCTGAAGAACAGTGCCGCTCCACTGCGACCGACAGCACAAAGCAAACACACACACACACACACACACACACAGCAGGGAGCTTTAACTGCCCAGTGGCCGCTGATTTGGGCTGAACGGTACGTTAGGGACGGCTACTTTGCTTGTGTTCATGCGATTGTGGTATTTAACAGGGTTGTTTATTCATGTGTTTATTAAGCTAGAAGAGCTAAGACAGGTTGTGGAACGTAACAAACTTGCACCGCTCACAAGGGGTGAGCCAAGCGACACTGATGCTATGTGCTAAAAACGTTAGTAGTAACATCATTTTCATACAGCATCCCTTCAGCGCGCCATCGAACCACAATTTTAGACCACCCGGAAATATCCTGGACACAGAAATGGTGAAAACAGTTTACATTTTCTAACCTGTATCATGTGTTTACAAAGAAATCACAGATTTTTCTTTACCCAGACTTTAACATCCCCACCCTCAACGCCCAGTCTGCTCTGATTGGTCAGTGTTTCCAGGTCATGGCAGCTGAGGAATGACTGTAACGGCATTGTAGCGGCACATTCTACCTATATATAGTTCTGAAATCAAACCGGAAGGAAGTCCTGACAGCTCGTTTTAAGGCACATATCTAAATACAGGCTGTGTTCATTTCTCTGTGGATCGAGCATTGTTGATATGTTCACAGTTTTCATTTAGCATCTCAACCTGCTTAATGATCAACAGAAAACATGAAAATCTTTTTACAATAGGGGTAGATTCAAATCCTCAACATGAGGTGATAAAATACCAAAATGGATGGTCTGCCTTAAAAATACTTTTAACACAAGCCACGTAGTTATGGTGTTTTTGTTCTTAACTTTTGTTGGGATTATGGATTCTCACACTCCCCGTTGGGTATTTGATGTGTGCAGAAATAAACACAGCCTTCCATCTTTCAATCCACAAGAAATGCATTCCTCCTGATTTCTGAGGTCTTAAAGATAAGTTAGCAATTCAAACTTCTTCTTGTCAAAACAAACCAAATTCTTTAAAAAGAAAGAAGGTGTGCACTTGACTGCATCTCTCACACTGGCTAGACAATAGCTTTAAGGCCAATTAGAGAAGGAATTACTGTAAAAAAAAACTACAGAGACAGAATAAGGGCGAGTGAGAGAGGTGAGAAAACTTAAATGACATATCATCTGCCAGGTTCTGTAAAAGTGGCTCAGAGCGTCACGGTGTTCCCGGCAGTCACCTTTGACAATAGGATTAGTGCCGAGCTGAGTAGCAAAAAAAAAGGCAGAGGAAGGGAGGATCAAAACTTGGAATCACTGCTATCACTGATGGAGCCTGAACCCTGAGGGAGCACTCGTCTTTCTGTTTGATTAGTTCTCTGTCATCTAGTCTGCAGCCAGTGGGTTGGGGGCTGTTTGCTTGGCACTGCATGGCCCTTTTATCTGCCGATTGAGAGAAAGAAGGAAGGGAAATAGCTCTGTGACCAAATGCTGAACCTTCTTCCCCCATCCCCTCCGAGGGAATGCTGAAGAAAAGCGGCGTTGACCCAAGGACATCAGGCTGCGCTGCCTCATACCTGATGTTCCTGTCGCTTGTGTGATGATGGGAGTTCTTTGTGTTGTCACTGCACAGATGCAAACATCCAATTTTGTGCGATGCAACTTGTTCTGACCTGTCGCCTTGCCTCAGAATGCTTTACAAAGATGACCTATCTGTGATACTTAAGTTAATTTAGAGAGGAGTCAATAACCTCATAATAAAACACCTCTGTCTTACTCCAGCTGATCACCAGTTGTCAGTGTTTGCAAGGGCCTGCAGTCCCAATCGATGAGAAAATAAATTACCACTTGCAACTTCGCCAGATGACTGAAGAGAGAGGTTGAGCCACAGCTGCAATTGAACCATGGTTCCAAAAAAGGATTGAGAAATACTTTGAGTAACGAGACAGCATCTGAGTGATAGGGACATATACAAAAGTGATGGATTTGTCTCGATTCTCTTACTCTCTCTTCTTCGGGGGGATTTAGCAAGACAGCTAAAGTGTTTGTGATTGGCACCAGGCCCCTTAGCCTCATTTCTCCAGTTGCAGGCGTCTCTCTGAGTCACCCAAGCGTGTAAACACACATCAGCTTAGTGGGCACTGGTCTTGCCCTTTGCAGGTGCTCACTGTCAATCCAGGAGGTGGTAAAGTAAATAAAAGCCCACCTGACAACACAGCTCGGACCATCTGCAAACAGCGTCCTGCAGACCACAGATTCTTCCTTGGTTACACGCACTATAGCACTCTCACTCATCACATCAAGATCATATTCAAAACAAAAAAAAGCAAGGACTTGTCGTTTTTTTAATTAAACTTGAGGATTTGCTCCAGTATACCTGCAGTCTTTGGAAAACACAATTTATTTCCATCAGTGTGAAAAATGTAATCAATCTTAATTAACGTGACTTGCTTGTTTTTTAATAGGAGGCATATTTATCAACTCACAAAACTTGATCCTGATGCCCAGAGGACGCTAGAGCGAAGAACGAACGTCCGGCTCAAATTAGAGATGAGACAAAGTAGACTTTGTGTAAAGAAGGATTTAACTTTGATCGCAGTACTCCCAAGCTCATTTTGATTAATATCCATTTTAATGAAGCCACATGCAGCAGCCTCAATAGTAATGTGCTTCAGCAGTGAACAATTTGTCACGAATGGAAATGGACGTTCTTGCAGAGATAAAGTGTGAGGATTAGCCTTTGCTTTGCAGTGGCCATGCCTAATGCTTGCTGATGAGTTTTCATCTATCACTGAGGTATACCAATTCTGTATTGTCTTCAGCAAGCATTAAATGTGGTGCATTATAATGCAGCCCCCAAATGGTCTGCATTATTGTAATAGGATGAGTTTAACTACAAAAGCTTTTATAATCTTTTATACACTTTAAATTTCCCTGTCTCTGAATGCTTTTTTAAAAATGAGCCTTTAACTTCATTCCAGCTTGTAACTGTCATACTCTATGAATAGTGATCACAACATTACAAATGAACAATGTTCAGTTACTTGCAGTCACAAGTTACATTTTATGACTACATTTTACAGTTACGTTTTTCCCCGAGCCAAGTAGATGGTATGTGTTGTGGTATGTGTTTCCTTTGTGTTTTATTTGAGTCAATTTTAGCCGAGCAGATGCAGTGCCAGCCACATTGATGTCTACATTAGTATCTCCTGGAATGCAGATGAGAATGCACCTGGTCCTAGAGGAGCTCTGTGATTTTTACTTAATGAGGTTGAGAATAGCCCCAGTCCAAGCAAGTAAGGCCTGACTGTTTTGACCTTTCACACCCCATAACCATCAGTCACAAGAGCCCGACAGACTGCAAACAACTGAGCAAAGCACTGGCTAGGTTAAGCATATCATGGACTTTGAAGAGAGGATTGAATCTGTTAAGATGGAGGAGAGGACATCAGGGCGACGTCAACCTCTGGCTAGCAGCTACACAGCTATTTATCTATACACTGATTAAAACAATACACTGTATAGGAGTCACGTGATCGCCTCGACAGAGCGGCTTAAGGTATAGCTCCTTGCCCAACTCTGCCAAATAGTGTTATGTGGTTCCAACTCCAATATTCAATCTCTTTGTGCTTGATAGAGTCATTTAAAGCAGAATGGCAAAGAAGACCGAAAACCCAACGCGGCGATACAGATGCGATTGTAGAGGCATTATTGGGGAAAGAAAAAAAAGCTACCTCAAACCACGTTTTTCTCAGATTCAGTCTCAGATTCAACAGGTGGGGATTGACAATGACAAGAAGCTAACCGCTATTCATGCCCAGCTAGCATCTCTAACTGAAACCTCGGCTCTATTAGATCTGATGTGGACAATCTAAAAACTACCGCAGAAAAAAACTCAAGTATTCTTGATAGCCATCGCCACACTTTTTAAGAGCGGGAGGTGAAGCTAGCAGATGTGGAGGTCAGAAAAAGGGGTCAGAAGGTTCTGCGATTCAATATCTCTTGCGCTTTTGGTTCCCAAAATTGAAAGGTGATCAGATCGATATTATGAGTGCCCACCAAATTTACAGTGATAGCCCAAAGAACAACTCCTCTACTAATCGCATGCTGATTTTCAACGTGCTGTGTTATACAGACAGGCAGGCGATCCTACAGGCTGCACGGAAATCTCCGGCCGTTGTCGGGGACAGAAAGATTTGCTTTTCCCAAGACTACAGCAACTTCACTGTAAAGCAGTGCCAAGCCTTCTATAAAACCAGGGATTCAGTAAAGGGTCAAGGGTCTGGATTTTTTCCTGCTCTACCCGGCAACACTGAAAATCTAGGAAGGCTCCCAGTGCAGAGCTTTCACCTCCGTTAAGGATGCTAAAAGATATTTGGCATGCAATTAATCCCACCTGTAAGGATTATTCCATTTTCTCAGGTAGACATAAATCTTTTTCCAGAATAGGTTTTCTTTTTGCATCCCCACAATTATTTCATTCACTTGATAAACCGGTGTTACTCCCACTAGCAATCTGACCATAAAATGGGTTCTCTGCGTCATCACCCTAGACCATCTGTCTCAACATGCTGCTAGATGGCGCTTTAGTACTTCTCTACTGAAAAATGAATCCTACACCACTCAGTTTATAGCAGAATTCCAGATACTTGCAAACATTAATGATGGCTCTGTAGAAGACCCCAGCATATGGTGTGACACGATAAAAGGTTTTATTAGGAGCAATACCATACTATTCTGCTCTAATGTGCGCAAAGTTAGATCACTTCAATTACAAAACCTTGAAGCTGACTTCACTAGATTGGATTTGTTGTTGCAAACTAATTGTATTGACCAAATAGCTTTAGAACATATCATTAGTCAAGAAAGAAAAAAACAACATTCTGAAACAGAAGTCCGCATTTCTAATTTATAGAACTATACAGCGCTATTACTTTCAGCGTGCTAGACCTAGTCATCTATTTGCCATGAGATTACGGTCCTGTGACCACATTGCAGATATTCCCGCTATTAAATCTTCAGATGGTAATATTAGAACTGACCCTGTTGAAATAAATAAATCCTTTCAGACATTTAATCCAATTTTTGTGAATCAGATGTTACTTTGGATAAAACCCACTGAGACAACTTGTTGCATCAGCTTGACTTGCCTCAGTTATCAGCAGAGGAATCAGCTAACTTAGATAAATTGATCACTTTAGAGGAACTAAAATTGGCTGTGCAGAATATGCAAAAAGGAAAACTACAGGGCTTTGATGGGATGATTAACTTCTCTATTGAGAAGGGAAGATTTTCAAGGGACATTGGCCCTTGTTTATGAAATGTGCATACGACCTTAAACGGCCGTAGGACGGGCGAACGCCAATTTGAACCCAAAGCCCGGTATTTATCAATTTGAATGTGAGCGAAAAAAATCTCACGTCTGGTCCGATCTTGTGTACACAAGTTTTCGAGTCAGTGTGGACTTGCAGTATGCAGTATGTAACAGGAGAAGGAGAAGTCATCAGTTGATCACTTTTTGACAATGGCAGATCTGGCACTGTCAGAAGACCTCTATGAAATCGAGCAACAATGCACGCGTAGCTTACACACACGGTCCACGGTGAAGGGAGGGGGGGGCCATGGTGGAACCCTACTATACATATCTGTGGGGGTCTACACAACATCGCGCAGGAAAAGAGGGTGCCATAAATGTCGGCCTAGTGACGGAGCCAGCTGACCCGATGCCCAGAGAACAATGTCCAGCCCAGCCCGTACTGGGGGCTTTACCAAGGAGACAGGATATTACTCCTCACTTTCAAAAAAGTATAGTGTTATGTTTGGCATTGAAATGCATTATTCTTCAGGTTTTCGTTTGTCGTTAATGGCCACAAGTGAACAATTTCTTTCTGCCATTGACCAACATATTTCGGCTTGTTTTTTCAGCCCCTCTGCTGCCAGGAGACAGGGTCGGGGTACATGGTAAAAATTGTTTGTAGCTCATTGTTAACTTTACTACGTTAGGAAAAATGTGTCATTTGTGATTTAAGAAGTTTGAATCTGTGAATATCTTTTCAATTTTGCTGACATCCAAAATATCTGCCCTGATTAATGCTACTGTACCTTTTACTGTCAATGTTT
>NC_045755.1:14826555-14827053 GCF_008692095.1 Etheostoma spectabile | reverse complement strand
TGATCTGTCAGCCCTTCAGCTCTTTGAAACTCAAAAATGTGTTGTTTTTACATACTGCGGCCAAGAGAATGATTACAACCCATTGGAAACCACCTCATGGCTTGTCTATTCATACTTGGACCCTTTCCTTTCTGGATGTCACATATATGGAGCTTTCCACGGCTCGCATAAATGAAGCCCCAGGGAAGACACTTGGCTCAGCATTGCTGAATCCTTGAAATCCATGCTGTTCTTACTTCTATCTGTGTGTGTGTGTGATTGGTCTTTTTTGCCGTATGCCAGTCTCCCTGTCAATGCTTCTTATTTGTTTGCGTGTTTGTCTGTGTCTGTTTCCTTGTGTCTTGTTTGTGATCATTCTTGCTGTTGTGTTTTTGTTGTGCCTTCCTCCTTCCCGTATTTCCTCCCTTTGTTTTGGTGTGGAACATTTGATCGCAAGGAAGGATTGTGGAAAAGGTGCTCTGTGCCTTCTTTGGTGTGTGTAGTGTACTTTTCTGTATG
>NC_045755.1:14810493-14826545 GCF_008692095.1 Etheostoma spectabile | reverse complement strand
GACCAATGTTTTGCACTTTTGTTTAGCTGTTTAAATCTTTAAAAAAAGATCCCCAAAAAAAACAATACACGTCTAAAATTGAAACTTTGACACGCTGTTGATAGGGGAAAATGGGTGTTGTGTATGAAAAAAATGAGAAAAAGACAAACACATTGAACGTTGATAAATTTGGAAGTAGATCTTACCCCCTGGGAAGTGATATCCAAATTACACCTGAAATTACCCCTTATTGCCATATGCTCCACCAAAGAAAATGAAACGGAGCTCTTCAAAATTGTAACTTCATGGTAATCTTTAAATTCAAAATAATACAGATTTCTATATTTATTTAATACTACCAATGTAGCTTTAGTGTCTGTGTCTCTCTCACAGCAACTATTCCTATGGCCTTGAACTCAATCTAATCTCTCACTCCGCCTGTCTGCCAGCATTATGATAATAAGACTTTACAAACAACATTTCCAACAGGCTTCCTGAATGTGCCCAAAAAAACGTTACACTTCTCTCTATATTTATGAGCTATTCCTGAACATTGTTAAATATAATATTCCACAGCCAAAACAGCTTTGATTGATAACACTATTCCATGTAACTGCATGGTTGTGGTCACAAGTGCTGCCAAACACTCGATAAGGCATGATCTTCACCAATGGCCCAGTGTGGTCAGGGAGGAAACACCAACTAAATAGTTATCTCAGCTCGTTTCCCCCACTGCTCGCCAACCATAGATCATTGTTGTAATAAAATGGAAAAGGCCTGACTGAATACAGGTACTCCTCTGTCTATGGATCGATGGCTGAATATAGCTCCTGCTGTGGTTTAAGCACCTCTAGGTTGCAAGACAAGTACAGCACAGCAGCATGACAAAATACAGGTTTTTGCCATATTAACGGCCACATTACAGCCATCATATTACTGCAGCGAAGGCATATGTCTGAGTTATTGTCTCCTCAAGAAATGCTGTTAAAGAAATGCTGTTGTTCAAGGAAAGTCATGTTTTTCTGTTGAGAGTGCTGATATTTTGAGGAAGGATAATAACAGAGGAGCCTCCTTCAACTAGATGTGACATTAGATTTAGGCCATCGCGAAGTTATTCATATTTAAAAAGAAAAAAAGGACCACAACAAAGACTTCAAACATGGCATTGTTCTGACTCGCCCACACTATACCTGTGATTTTTCAAGTCGAGAACTCAGCCAAGCTTCAGGATAGTCTCATTATGCAATTGCTATCGTCAAATGCACTCAGTCGGGGCTTCACTTGAAGAGTTTGCTGTGTCTCCTCTTCTTGAAAGGAGCCGCAGTGATAAAAAGAAGGTCTCTTATCAGTTTCTCCGCTCGTTCCACAATCTGCAATTTTCTACACTGGCTTTTCCTCCCTGCTTTCATAAGAATATTAAACATGTCAAGACATGAAAATGAGTTGCCCTTGTAGTCTGACATTTAATTGCACCCAATTCTTGGAGTCATCTGGAGACACCGTCCTCCTCTTGTAGAAATGACACGCTAATAAGGTACAAACGTACAAACAGCCACTGTAATCCCAGTCAGCGTAAATCTATAAGCACAAGATGCAATCAATGAATTCAACTCTCTGGTATCCCAGCAATATGTCTGTCTCTCTCTTCCCAAGCCGCTAAATTGTTTCTGCTAACCTATACGTAAGGCAGTAGGAGGGGGCAGGCTGGTTACTGAAAGGAATGTGTTTTCATATCTGCCCAGCAGACAAGATGTTAACGTTTAAAGGACTAGCACATTTATAAAGCTCATTCATTCTAAGAGATCAGGACCAGAGTATGTCATTGTTTACCTCCTCTGACATCCACAGTAGTACTAATACTGATGCAACTCTGGCCTGAGAACATTTTATCAAGATGTTATAGTATCATCCATTGGCATGTCTTTGGGTAATCTGACAAGAGTCCAGTCCATATTAAATGTACTTTAGAAAACATTTATAGAACGTGCTATAAAGCCTATCACATAGGTGCCAATTATTTGTGCATTTGCACGTTGGTCTTTTTTCAAGTATTTTTTGTCTCCCAAGAGCCCCGTCCATGCAAAATATGTCAAAACAATTCCATTAACCATCCTTTTCTAGATCCTTATCAGTGGCACTTTAAGGACTTTTTGTCTGAGTTGGTCCATGGTTAACTTTTGAATTGTAACATTCTTGACTTAAATAATAATATATTGACAAAACAATCCCAACTCAAGATCCATTTATTAGCTTTCCTGCAGCTTTTAACTGTATCACACAGTCACATATTACAATTAAACTTAAAAATGTTAATTGTAAGTGTAAAAATATACCACATCGTCGATAGCACACAAACATCTTATGTTAGCATGATCATATAGCTAACCACACAGACACACTAAAACACACATAGTTCTATATTCATACACCTACTTATACACATGTATATAGATGCTGTTCATGTATTTGTACACTTGTACACACATTACGGTAAGAATAGATCTGTTAAAGCTATAGTGTGTAGTTTCTGTCAACCCATGAGGAATTCTAAGTAATGACAACAAAACTGTTGACGCATCCACATGATGCAAGCCTCACATGATTGCGCACCACCCCCACCTCTCCACGAAGTTGCTAGTAGCCAAGGAGGCCACGGAGGATTAAAAAACATGATGGACTCTTCAGAGGAGGTCATTATCTTCACTCAAGTTTCTGTACAGGAAAGTTACCAGGCAACACAATCTTCTGAACATAGTCATACTGAGAATTACAGAGAGTGTTGTGTGGAGCTGATAGTGTTGATTGACATTTTGGCAACTAATTTGTCAACGGCTTGAATTTTGGCATGAAAACCTTTTACATTTTTTTTTGCCTTTTAATTGACACGAGAGAGGGGGAAGGATTTGCAGCAAAGGGTCACGGGTTGGAGTCGAACCTTGATCACTCAAGAACTCAGTCTTTGTACATAAGGCGCACAGTTTACCATTCGAGATACCAAAGAGATGCCCTTTATGTCTTACTAGTGTTGGCCCTCCCATCATTTTGTGCACTTAGTCCCATTTTAAACCCACTATTTAAGATGATACAGCTGCAAAATGCAAACAAGACCTGAGTCCATTTCATTTCGTGTAAGTGTAAAACCCGACACACCATGTGAAAGTGTAAGCACGAACATTCAAATACAAAGGAAACGTGAATATTGTTGTAACATTTTGCAATAGAGCTCTTACAATAGCCCGAGGATTTCAGCTGAGGATAAAGGGTTGCTGAGATAAAGTAGAGCAATGCGAGGTGGGATATGATGACAGACGCAATGTGGGCGGTGGTGTTGCCGGTGTGGCTGGTGGCAGCTGTAGTCTTAATGGCAGTGCTGTATTTCTGTATCGGCCTGAGTCTCTGTGTGTGTTGTACATTGTGGTGTAAAGACCTTTGCGGTGCTGCTGACTGCCCAGATTACAGGATTACTGCCGTCGCGGACTGTTCGACACCTTTAAGTCAGGCGAAAGCTCCAAATCTTTTTCTGGCAATGGGGATTTGTATCATTCAAATCCTTCCTGGAGCTAAGATAAAAAAAAATATACTGTATATATTAATATGATCCCACAGAATTGTCACTGGCTGAAATCATTCTGATGTGTGCAGCCCCAGGAATGTTAATTAACGCTGAGGTCACAAACACGTAGGTGTGTTTGATATATCTGCCTAAGCACACAGCCTAAAAAGGACAACCCAACCAGCTCTCACATATCTTTAAAGTGGGCTCTTTATTCTGCCATGGGTTTGTCCAGGCTATCAGGTCATTTATCAAGGGAATTACGTGTGCCACACACTCTTTGATATGTTATAACTCCCAGCAGGCACATGGACAAACACACATGTGCACACATAGAGGACTTGTAGGGGTCAGTGGGGGAGAGCGCAGCTCCATCCAGCAATCCATATCCACATTTGTCCCAACATGGAGCCATCGAGGGCCGGGTATTTGTCACCCAGATCAGCTCTTAATGTGCACTATCACGTGACAGAGGCCCTGTGGGTGTCATGCTGGCAGAGAAGCACATCCATCTGAGTTTTAAAGAGGCCCAGGCCTCCCTCTGGTAGATGAAATGAAGGGTAGCTGTGGGCCAATCCGTTCCTGGAGAACAAAACCCTATACAGGCCTTTTGCTCTATAGTCTTTAAAGTGGATTTTTGATACACTAGATAAAGTCTGCCATGATATTGGCGATGATCACAATTAGTCAAAGCTTTCTGCAGGCTGCGAGGTCGATAGTGTCGCTCTTCTTGTCATGCCACAGCTGATTTGACACATCGATAGTGACAGGTGGCTCTGGGCTCTGAGCCGAGCCAAATGACCCACATAGAGGTGGTCAATGCATGGTCCTCCTGGTCCTGCAACAGCCCCATGGAGTCACCACAGAGATCCAACTTGAGAGTCTACAATTTGATCAAATATTTATTTATGACAGGACTGGGAGCAATTCCACTTCCACTTTGCTTTCTCAAGATGACATGAAATCCTGAGAAGGTAAAAAAAAAGAAAGTAACACGTAACTCAATTCCAGCAGAAAATGGTTTTGAGCAATTTTCAGACACGGGATCCATTACCTGACACACTTACACACTCCATACCATTTCTCGATAGTAGAGCAGTGAAAAAACTAATAAAGATTTGGGTCATCACAGACAGCAGATTCATCCGGCTAAAACAAAATTCTCATCACTCTGCTCTGCTGAGCTGAGAGTTTAAAGGGAAGGGAGGAAGTCAGGAAGGGAAATGGGTTAGCAAAGAGATGGAGAGAGCAGCTGTGTTGTGGTGTATTGCGCTGTCCCTGTCAGGCAGGGCTTATTGAATTGATGTCAGTCCTTTAAACTCCAGTGGGTTGGGTCGCTGTGTGCAGGTGTGTGTATGTGTGTGCGTGAGAGAGAGAGAGAGAGAGATGGAAGGAGAGAAGGAGGGAAATACTGATCACTGTGGTTTTACTGTGATCTGGAACAGAGATTCCTTCCAGAGATTTCCAGCAGCCTCCCAATAAGATTGAATTTACCACCAATTCAGTACACATTTGTGTTTGTGGTACCACGCAAGTGTCCATGTGAGATGTTTGTCAAAAGTTTCTCAGCCATTACTAATGGAGAAAAAATCAATTAGGTGACCAAAAAAAGGGGGTTCCTGGTCTTTGGTGAAAGTACCTTGTGAGCACTAGTGACATTGTGCATTTAAACCAATTTATATGGAGCATTCAAATTAAGTGTGAAAGAAAGAAGAGACGGAATGAAAGCATCCTCTTATGAAATTAAAGTGCTCCAGTATTTCCTTTTGACAATAGAACTCGCTGCTCACAAGTTACAATGTGAAGAGCACGAAAATGATTTGTCATCACGTCACAAGTATTTTAATCTGAAAAGATTAAAGATATAAGATCTGTCAGAAAGTATAATTCAGTTCTGGTGCCCCTGTCCCTCTCTCTTTTTCAATGTCTCTCGGGTAGTAATTACAATTGTGACTAAACCAGGAGATTAATCTTATTATGTCTTCTCCACACTGTACCCACTGACTCTGCTGCGGCCTACTGCAGCAATTTCAAGCAGAAAAGTATGGCTATAGTCATAAAGCACAGCAGGACACTTGTGTAATAAATTCAGATCTTTTAAATTTGGATACACTGAGGCACGATGCAGCTAAACTGATATACTTTGAGTGTTGCACGTGGTCATGCTGGATTTAAAGTGAATTTTCGAGGCAACATGATTGCATATAAAGTCAAAGTTGTGAAGCTACTGCTAATGTCTGTATAGTCAGTACAGTGGGGCAAATAAACACAGACTGCACAATTAAATTCATGCAAATAAAGAGAACAACACATTACTTGGTTTTCAAATTGAGCACACCTTCCAAGGTTTAAAACTGCCACCAATACCTTCTAAAGCCATGGTTCCCAAAGTGGGGTCTGGGGACCCCCAGGGGTCCATGAAAAGGGGGAATCAGTATTTTCATTATTAGTCCATCCATAAGAAACACAATGACAGAATGTATACATATTTTGGTCACATCAAATGGGGGTCCATGGTCTAATTTGTGTCCTTGATGTGAAAAAGTTTGGGAACCACTGTTCTAAGGTATACTTTATGAAGGGATAACAAGTTGTAAGTCATAAAGAAGGTGATAATATGTTGTTTAGTTTGCAGCTTGTTTCCGCTGCCCCCAAGTGGCCAACAAATGAAGTTCACTAGCATGGACCACGCCACAACCATGTGTTAGTTAAGAATTTAATGAACATTATGAATGTGCAGATGAACATTACGAATGTGCAAAATGTATGTGGATGTCGTCTGATGGCTTGTCTGGGAGGATGTGTAATGACCGGGTGGAAGAGACTCAGAGTGGGGGTTCCGTCTCAGAAGCAGTTTTCGCCCAAATAGTTTACAGACCCCCAGACGGTACCTACGAGAGACATGAGAGAGAAGTGCAGCGGGAAGGGAAGATGGATGAAGGAGAGGGAAAGGGAGGGTGGGTCAAGCAATCAGAGACACGAGCCTGGCTGCGCAGCACGGTATATGTAGCTCTGTCTGGTGGTTAGAGGTGTGGTTTAGGCGTGGCCCTGCTCCCAAAACTAAGTTAACAAATTAACTCCATTTCATGCAGGTGAACTAAATTTTTTCATTTTAAGTATTCTTCACAAATCAAAAATTCATTGACCATTAACAAGCCACAACATTTAAACCCTTTAGGTGTGTATAATTAGAAAGTGGTACCTTAATAAAGGGATGTGATGCCAATTCATAGAATAAAATCTGTCTATCTCTATGTCTCTTAATTTACCTCTCCCTCTCTCCCTTTCTCCGTCTCTCCTTCACTCCCTCTCTCCTTCACTCCTTCGTCTTACGGTCTCCCAAAATTCACTGGCTTTAGTTCTCTTAACTGCGTAGCTCAGCAGAGTAATAGACTATTGACTTTTTGCCACACATTTTCAAATAGGCTTTTACACAGGTGAAATAAATATGAAACTGTTATGCTTCACTAATAATGTTTTTAATGCACCTCCTCAGTTGCAGTCATCAAAACCTAAAGGGAAGGAGCTCCATTACCTGATGGTATTCGTTAAAGTGATGCTCTCTGTGAGACAGGTCTGGACTGGGGTTGTCTCTGCTGGGTGTTAGCCTGCCTGTCCTCATTAGATGCTGAATGATTGACACAGCCCTCCTCCCCTTTCCCCTTCAGTCCAGATCAAGCTCTGCGGACACTAGCAGGGTGTGAGCAATAATGAATCACTATTAGCGGGTCACACTGGCTGACAACCAATTTACAGGGAAGGAGAGGGTGCTGGCAGTGACATCCAAGTAAATGTGAGCATTTAACCGCTTCATCCTGAGGTAGCACAGGTTTTTTTCAAAGCACCTATCATGGGAGGACAATACGTATTATATCTTATCTCCTGATGTTTGTCCATTTACTTCAAGTCATTTGGATGCAAAGCAATCAGGACACTTCTGCATGAATGCTTCAGCATGAGTTCAATTGGCAATTTAGCTGACCTCACCATACATGGGTACATTCTGACATCTAGTGGTGAAAAATAATTACATCATCAAGGAAACATGGAAAATGGTTTCAGTTTAAAGGTGGTGTTGGATGTTATTGTCGAAGGTGTCGTGTGATTAGAGAAAAGTTGAAGACATAAACTTGCAACTGCGTACATCAGCGTTAGCATAACTAGCATAATATGTTAATTTAACGATGCATAATGATACAAAAATCCACTAAGCACTGAATCATACAATAATTACATTGAATGTTATTGCACTTGATATTACCGATAAGTGCATTGATGCCTAATGTAAAGTACTGTGTGAACAGGCCTGCGCAGATATTACAGTCTGTTCACGATGTCCTATATACACTAAACATTACCAAAGTAAATGCTTTATTGCCCAGCTGAAGCGGAGCTCAGCATGCATTAAAAACTCTGAGTCATTCCAGGAGGGAAGGGAAGAAATTAACAACCAGAGCATCTGCTGGAAACTCAAAACCTCCTTTATGAATGACAAAAAGACCATCTGTGCATGTTGCTATATAGCCTACACGTCAGAAGAAGCATAGGCCATAAGTGCCATCAACTGAAGAAAAGGAAGCTTAATTAAAAGTAAGTTTTGGAAAGCTCCCTTTTTTTAAGGTGACAGGAAAGCTGAGTGTAGAATACTCCATTGGTTAGGGGTTAGTGCGTTTTCATTCCAATCAGTTATTAAAATCATCTTATGCAGCTTTAGGTCCAAATGAAAAGCTGAAAACTCTTGAGTTTCTGTGGCATACCAAAAAGTGACCAAAAAGTAACGAATGATCTATTAAATTGTTGCATGAAAAACAGCCAATAAAATAAAGATTGAACTCTTTGGCCGCTCGATTACAAATCCTACTGTTGCGAACGCATGACCTTCCCTACTGTGCTTCTGATTGGCTTGTACTCATTGCATTCGTTGGTTGGGTTGATTAGGTTTAGTCATGAGGAGTGAGATTGGCTAAGGTTTGGGTAAGAACATCAGGGGTAGGCCAATTAGAGGCAGAGTAGGGCGGATCTTACCTCGCCACGTCAACAAGCAATTGGGTGACAGTGGAGGATCGTCAGCTGATTAGGCTCACCTGGGTCCTTAGATTATAAAAGCCGACTCATGCTCTTACTATGTTTGGCCCTTTTTACACCTTACATCCATTGCATCCACCTAACATTACTTTCTTCTGATGTGCATCTTCAACACTGCCATACCACTAAGCCAGTTTTGACAACAGCAACAGTTACCTTAGGTTTACCACCAATAGATACATATTAGCCACCATAAGCTACTAGTTATACCACACTAAGTGAGACTGTAGAAGCAAAACATGTCAGTGTATTGACTTTAGAAACAGTGTGTTTTTGTTGCTTGTGTAGTTAACTTGTGATTGAAAGAATAAAAATGTGTTATTTCCTCTCATGAAAGCTCCATAGTCTGGCTTTAGCTCTCCTCATACCACATCCAATTTAGACAGTGACTCACACCACAAATATAGTCTCTACAAAGAAGAAACATGTCCTCCAAATGCCCATTGTATGAAATTAATTAACTTGATTGCTTTCTGGAAGAATAAAACCATTGTTGCCCACACATTTTCTAAAAATAGCTCTTGATGTCCTGCATTTAAATGCAAAGTTGTCAAGAGGATCTGTGACTGTACTGACTAAGTGTTTTGTTTCTTTTCCAAATATTCCAAATAACCCAAAACCAAATGATATAGTGTAGACCATGGCTCTAATCAGACACCAAAGAGGGACAATAGGGCCAAACACTGCATGTTATCAGGCTTCTGTTGAGGTCCTTTCACACAATCAAAAGAAGTTCCTAACACGCAAAGTTAATCAAGTTATAATCACAGAAACCATGTGAAGGCTGTAGATGGGCACAACTGTACTGCAAGTGGACAGAATGAAAAATAAAGACAATCTGTACACTGATGCTGTGAAATTGAACAATATATTGATCAGGCAACAAGAACCGACAGTGAGCAGACTCTATTTTTCTCCGTCTATTTGTTGTTGTTCTTTGAGCATAAAAATAGCAACACAAAAAGGCTTTCTGGACAGCAACAGCCTACTGTGTGATAAAGGAGGATCCTAGAAAGAAATATGTCATACTACAACAGACATAAATGATAAATTCACAGGACAGATTTCTTATGAGCATTTTCATGAAATCAAATGATCAAAGCATAATTTGGAAAAGCAGCATGTTACAAAAGCTATATTTGCTGTTCGATGATAAATGAATATAGCAAATAAGTGTGCTGACCATTGACCTTACAAGTGAATCCTCATAAAAAGAAAGTGTTTCTATGCCCATTCGACCACATAATATGCATTTGAGTTGGTAGAAGTTGCACACTGAAGATCAACCTTTTACAGTAGTTTACCACTAGATGGCAACATATGCTGCAGAGAGCTGTTTGCACTAAAACTGCCATGAAGACAGATCACAAGAAGATGCTGTTGTTTTGGACCAGAATAATACACAATCATTCAATACTTTATAATGAACATTATTTTCTATTGGCTTTAATTGTGTTGCATTGTTTACCGTTTCATATTTATAGTTTTTGTTTAAGTTGAGATGAATCGAGTTCTAGCTTTCATCATAATAGATTTTTCACAGTAAACACTTTGAGTTGTCGTAGTTGGAAAAGCACAGATGTAATAACATTAAAGATGGCTAAATTCCACGTAGAGGAGGTCCATATCCTGCATGCTGGCTCACCTGAATACCTTACTGGGACAATAGATAGATTTTTATTGATCCTAAAAAAAATGGGAAATCTCAGTGTTGCAGCAGCAAAATATCAGACACACAGTACACATAGAGGATATATATGAAATAACACAATGTAACTGAGCCATTGTTAAAGTTATCAATTTTACCTGTACTTCTCTAACTATGACATGTCAAAATGATTATAATGAAAAAGGTCTGTTATGGATCTTATTAAGCCATAGCTCAGACCATTGGTTCCTGAACGTTTTGGCTTATGGTCCCTTAAATTGCAATTTCTACCTGTGACCCCTCATGACAAGAGTTCAACCAAAGAATCTCCTCAGATTGTGTAATTTGAAAAATTTTTAGAGCCCTTGAGAGGCAAAATAATGCTGTATTTTACACTCAAAAAAGCAAAAATGTGAAACAACATTTAAAACAAATACGTCCATTTTTCTTGTCCTATTAATCATCTGGTAGCCCCTCTAATTTGTCTCTCTTGTGAGCCACTGATTTTGGACTGTAAATGAGATGTCTTGGGTTAGTTAAGGGTTAAAATGCCTGCTCAGCCTCTGAGACTCCGCCTCCTTTGGGTGACTCATCAAAACAGGAAGCAGGAAGTGCTCACTTTTAGATCGTCACAGGACTGACTTTGTTTGTGAGGTATGTTTGGCTGTAACTATATATTTGGAACTGACACTTAATCAATTTGCACTTAAAGGCTTTAAAGACTGACGTGTGTTCATAAATACAACACAGCGAGGGATTATGGGTACAAAGAAGGGTTTTCTCTGTGTTTGATCAGTGCTTGCACCTTTGCCCTATTTTCGTTTTCAGAGTGTAACAGGAGCTAGGTGTCAAAATGGCAGGCAGGCTCTCGCTCCCAGAAGTGGACCTCTCCTGTTCCATATGCTGCGAAATCTTCAGGGACCCGGTGGTCCTCAAGTGCAGCCACAGCTTCTGTGCACCCTGTCTGCAGCAGTACTGGACTCATGGTGGACGGAGCCGGGACTGCCCTCTGTGCAGGACCCAGAGTGTGGATGACCCTGTGCCCAGTCTCACCCTGAAGAACCTGTGTGAGGCTTACATCCAGGAGAGTGAGGGTCTGGACGAAACAACGGGAGAGCTGTACTGTGATCCAGGGGAGATGTGCCCTCTTCACGGGGAGAGGCTTAAGCTGTTTTGCCTGCCAGACAAGGAGGCGATCTGTGTGGTTTGCCACACCTCAAGAAAGCACAAACAGCACGAATGCTGCCCTGTCAGCGAGGCTGTCGTAGATGTGAAGGTAAATACTTGGCCTTCAAGATAAAATGTAGAACTAAAGTGGAATAATGATGTGCTTTTCCTTGGGGTTTCTTTTACTAAGTTCATTGAACAGCTGTTAGGGGTTGGTAAAAGCCTACAGTTTTAAAGATGAACTTCCTTTTCAACAGGCCTTTTAAAAATGGATTTTCTCTTATCTGCTTAGGAGAAAATGAAGTCTGCCCTCAGCTCATTGCATGAGAAGAGGGATGCTTTTGACAAAATGAAGAAAAACTATGAAGATACTGTGGAATACATTCAGGTGAAGTGCTGTTGTGGTGACATTTCTGCTAAAAAAATATCTATTTATTTACTTCAGCGGTTCATTTCCAAGCCATGCTTACGAGCATTTTTATCTCAGGTCCAGGCTCGATTTGTGGAGAGACGGACCCGAGAGGAGTTTGAAAAGCTCCACAGCTTCCTTGACGCCGAGGAGGAAGCCAGGATGGAGGCGCTGAGGGGGGAGGAGGAGCAGAAGAGTCGAGCGCTGATGCAGAAAATCGAAGAAATTACCAGAAATATGACGTCTGTGTCTGAATCCATCAGAGATTTAGAGGAGGGGATAGCTTTAGAGGGCATCTCTGTCCTTCATGTAAGTCTGGACGTGTTTGAAATATGTATAAATGCATGGATAATTGCACACAAAAGTTTATTCTAATTAGTAAATTCTTTACCTCTATTTTTTTCTTTTTAGAAATGCAAGAGCACATTGACAAGGTGAAAATTTTTTTTCTCTTGTAAGATTTTCTTTTCTCTGTTTACCTAAGAAGATGTGTGTATATATATATATATATATATATATATATATAAATAAACAAACAGCCTAATTCTACTCCCTGCAGAGCTAGCAGCCCAAGCGACGTTCCAGTCATGGCTCCGGGAGCACTCCTAGATGTGGCTAAATATCTCGGGTCTCTGAACTTCCATGTGTGGGAGAAGATGCATAAAACTGTCAAATTCAGTGAGTACATGTCCTATCCAAGTTTTCAGGTCCTGGTTTATTCTTTTAAACTTTCAGCTGCAGTTTCACTTGTGTCATGTATTCCTAAGGTGGAGAAAAGGTTGTCATACTGAATGAATTACAGTCGGTGTGTTACAGTCAGTGACTATCTGCCATGTTTTCTTCAGCCCCAGTGACTCTGGACCCCAACACCGCCGCCCCGTGGCTCGTCCTGTCAGACGACCTCACCAGCGTCTGTGACAGCGATGAGAAGCAGAAGCTGCCCGACAACCCGGAGAGGTTCGACCCCGACACCGGCGTACTGGGCCGCGAGAGCTTCACCTCGGGCAAGCATGCCTGGGACGTCAATGTGGGAGATAACACAGCGTGGGTTGTCGGAGTGGCAAAAGAATCCGTCCAGAGGAAAGAGAAAGTGTCTTCAGTGCTGAAGAACGGTTACCTGAGTGTGTACTTTTACCACAAGATGTACTTTGCAGGTACTTCTCCTTTAACAAGGCTCAACTTGAAGAGGAACCCACAGAGGATCAGAGTGCAGCTGGACTGTGACAAGGGCAGGATATCTTTCTACGACCCACATGACAACACACACATCTACACCTTCAAGCACGCCATCACGGAGAAAGTCTTCCCTTACTTCTGGGTCGGTTGTCAGCAGTGCCCTTTGACGGTGGAACCGCTGGAGGTTTCTGTGAAAGCGGTTGAATATTTGTGAAAATGCATTTCCTCTTCATAACTTTTTGCTTTTCTTCAGCACCAAGGAGTGACAACTTTTTTGAATTTCACACAACAAGAGGAGGGCGCTTTGAATCTGAAATCAAATTGCATAATTTCAGCACTTTGTCCTACAACCTTTTTCAGTAATGCATCCTTTGCCTGTGAACCTTTTACATACTTTAGTTTGATATCTGCACTTTAAACTATTATATAAGATACGGCAATTTTGCAAAATGTTGTTTCATAACATAATGTAACCAAAAATATGTCTGTTTCAAGGAATTTGTAAAATGATTCTGAATTGGCGTGTCAAACTAAATGTTTTAAAGCCTAATTGTGTATGACTTACAGATTGTATATAACTAGATATTGTGTATTTATAACTACAGATATTCTGCAAACACTAAATATGCTGCAAATACTAACAAGAGTGCAAATACGGTACAAATAAATGATTTGCAAATATCATGACTTCCCTTGATTTTGTGCAACATGCAGGTCCTGTCTGTGGTCTAGCCTGCATGTTTGACCTAAAACCATGGATGTTTCTTTTAGGTGGGAACGTTGTTGTTCACAACTTATATTAGGCTACAGTGGACTTAATTCCACTGTCGAAAACAGTAACTTTAGAAATAAAGGGGAATTATTTTTGTGTATTAATAGAGAAGATGAGTTACTTTTTATGTGGTCTATTGAAATTTATATTTTACACGTCCATTTAAGTGTATGTATCTTGGTGTATACATACACACATATAGTGTGTGTGTGTGTGTGTGTGTGTGTATATATATATATATATATATATATAGTAACTTAATACATTTGATCAACATCTACACTTGCTGTACAAACAATACTTTAAATTGAAACGCTTGCATTCTTGGTATTTTCAAGGTATTTACCGGCATTTAGACGCCCCCTCCTCACCCCACCCACAATGGCGCTTGGCACGTCGACGTTTTCTTTCAGTTCTTTACCGAAAGCGACGTGCTTGCATCGGTGTGTCAGTCTTTAGTTTAGCTACTTGTTTGAATACTTCGTGAGAATCATTTCTAGAGTTTTTCCAGTGCAGTTCAGCTGATTTGTGTGAAGCTGCCTGTTCCCTGTAAGGTTCAACGTTAAAGGCATTAGCAAGTGTCACGGTAAGGTTAGCCAAATCTTACTTTCCCATTTCCAAACCAATCTCCACTAGCCACTTATCAACTTATAAATTAGCATTCATTAGCCGGTTACAGCCTCAATGCTGATGGTGCATGTAGTTTATTGCTTAGAATGTGTTAATAAGTAAGTAAATACACAAAAACGTTCAAAATTCTTTAATTAGAAGTTGGGTAAACGTTACATAAATATAAATTATGTCTCCCAGTCGGTGGACATGAGTACAGCCGGGCCGAGGGACACCTGAAGTCAGGGTCTGGGGGTCCTTCCCCAGGAAAATTCGAGCATCATTTCCTGCATTCTGATGATTTTTTATGTAAAGGAAAACACAACGTGTGCCAAGTGACAATTCAAAATTTAAAAAAAATAGTAAAATGAAATTCAATTCAATTCATTTATAGTATCAAATCAGTTATCTCAAGACACTTTACAGATAGAGTAGGTCTAGACCACACTCTATAATTTACAAAGCCACAACAATTCTAGTAATTTCCCCAAGAGCAAGCATTTAGTGCAACAGTGGTAAGGAAAAACATCCTTTTTAGGGACAAACCTCGGACTGACCAAGGCTCTTGGTAGGCGGTGTCTGATGGGGTTGGGGGTGTGATGAACAGTGGCAATAACAGTCACAATAAAAGATAATTGAACAGTAACTAGAAATAGTAGTTGTAAGAATTACATAACAAAAAAGTTATATAACATAAACTTTATACTGAGCTAAACATCCACCATGTCCTTTACTAAAAATGAATTGTTCAAAATGTTTTTTACAGGAGCTCCAAGATGCCTAACAAAAGAAGAAAGAGAAAGTTGGCCAACTCAGAGCCGCCGTCCAAATCTTCCAAAGTCACCTTCCTGAGCCCGTCTTTTATCCTACTGGAAATCCCTGCTGACACCAACCCCAGCCTCCCAGTGTGGGAGGCCATGAGATCCCAGCAGGTTGGCATCGCCTGGACCGTTAACCCTTACAGCATCAGTATTCACTTGACCCCTGTGAGCTCTACGCAAGGGAAAATTACAACTTCCAGCCAAAGTGAAAGTACTTCCAGCGTGGCACAGACCGTAGTGTCTTCTACCAGGATCCCGCAGCCTCAGACGTTCATCCAGTTCATCACTCAGCAGCATGGCACCACTCAGAACTCCTGTCTTCTGCTCCCTCTTTACCAAAACGGCCCCCATTTGCTGCCAAGCCCACCAGGTCATCCACAGAATATACCTCCAAACCCTACGCCAGCCACTTCCCTCATCGTTTCCCAGCTTCTCATCATCACCCAACCTCAGCCTGCCCATCAGCCTGGCACCTCTACCAAGAGACAGATCCTACCCGCCACCCAGGGCCCAACAACCACTCCCACCAAGCAGCGAACCCCGTCCAGAGTGCCTTTCCCCTCTCTGTTTCACACGAGGAACTCCCCTGACATCCAGGTCTGTGACAGATTCCTTCTGGGTTTGTGTAGCGCAGGGAAATGGTGTAAGATGCACCACACTCCCTACCCGTTTCACTGGCAGCTCTGGTGTGTGGTCACCCACCAGTGGATCGACACCCCCTCTCGCTCTCAGGTCTTACTGGAGAGGAACTACTGCAATGTCGACCAAAAGCTCATTTACATCAAGGATGGGTGAGTAAGAGGGTTAGCCTGACAAGCCAGACCCACATCAAG
>NC_045755.1:14804096-14810483 GCF_008692095.1 Etheostoma spectabile | reverse complement strand
TGGGAACTCATCATTGGCAGGGCTCAATGCAAGGGGCGGGATAAACGGTTGTCTTTCAAATTCCCTCTGCACGCAATAGGATAGCGCAACAACCAACCAGAGCAACGCTAGTTGGTAGATTAAACTTTTGCCGTATTCGGTTGGCAGAACTTCAAACACATCTTAATTTTTTAAGAATGACTTCAGTGCCACAGCCAAAGCCGATTCGAAAGGCCACTGTTTGAAATTCACGCAGAACCGTTGCAACTCTGTCGTCATTATGTTAAGCCTTCCCACCAACTCTATACACAATGTTATTGGCCTAACCAGAATTTGGTTTTTCCAGCTTGCAAGCCAACAGAGAGTTGCTAGACTGACCCTAGTCGCAAATTACATTTGCTGCCGCTACAGTATGTATTCTAGAAAATGTATTCTGTATTCTAGATTTCTAGGCTATAAGAGGGTAGGGCTGGAGTCAGATCTCTGATTGTAAAGCTAAACCAGACTAATATGTCTTGTTTTCTCTGTCCATTTTTTCTCTTGTGTTGATGACAGTATGTTCAGTTTTCTCTGAGCGATAACAAAAGTTAGTGTAAGTCATTGTTTTAATTGTAACTCTACAGTGTTGTTTTGTCCCACACTACCTTTAGGTCTGTCCGCTACGCTCTTGACTTTGACTCGATGAAGTTGAACAACTCATTTAACTATGGTAAGGTTAGACGACTGACTAACTCTGACAGTCTGGTCACGAACCCTTACTTTCCCAGCAAATGGAAAGTCTACTGGTGGAACAACGTCAAATGGGAAGAGTACAACGAGGTGAATGTTTCCTCTCTTCTTTTTTTTCTCTTTTTAGTTTTTGTACTTTTATTATTGCCTTGATTAGTGCCCTTTTATTCCCACAGTCCTCTTTTACCTCAAACCACTCTCTTAGCTACCAATGCAATGCTGAAGTTTTCCCCTGGAGGATCCCTCACAGGCTCGGTGGAGTCAGTCTGGATTCCTGGCCTGGCTGTAGAGTAGACGAAGGGAGGCTATTAATGTGATGAAGAGGACATATGAAACCATTTCTAATTACCTTTCCTACAAATAGCTTGTGTTTACCATCAGAATCTGAGCAGTTAATGAGTGAACTTGTTTGTCATATCATTTTATCAGTATGTTGATTGGACAATAAAGAATACATTTTTGTACTCGCTTACAATTACATTCTAATTAATATATATGAATGCTGACAATAACAACCGGGTGTCTTTCAGCAGCTCCTTGTTCATTGATTTGTTCATCTCTCCATAGGATGTGTCAACCTTGCTGCTAAAGAAGATGAGCAAAAATGAGCCTGAGTGTTCCTTCTGCGTTGGCACACAGCAGTACAAGGTGGACCTCGCCACCATGACCCAGTCCAACGTCACCACAGGGTTCCAGAGAAAAGTTTGCTGCAGACCCTTCTACTACTCCCCCAAATCCATGCACCCTTACCTGCAGTTGGTTTCCATTTTCTCTTCCTTAGAAAGGTCCCATATTCTCTCTTTGTCACATTAATATCCTCACTTCCTCTCAACTCTACACCCAGGACAGGAATCCAGACTGTCTCCACCGAGCCAGTCAGTGATCCTCCAGGGGAAAACTTCAGCGTGGACCCTCTGCAGGAGTTCAGCTCCTGGTATCCTCCAGTGTGGTGTCTGGCCTCAGAGCAGGACTACAGCCTGGTGGACCTTCCAGCTGGCACACAGGCCTACCAGAGTATTGAAAACCTCTTCTATGAGAGTGTGCCTGAGACCAAGGTGGACATCGTCAGCATCCAGCAGATCCAGAACCTCCTACTCTGGGACAAGTACCAAAGGTTTAGCAGCTGCTGCCTGTTATGTAGCCTGGAAATCCAATCTTTCCAATCCAAAAGATTAAGGGTCTGACATGGAGTAATGAAAGTCGTCCATCTCGAGGGGCGGCACCAAGCGGGCAATTGAAAATCTCACTGCACACAATTAACTAGCATAACACTACGATAACATTACGACCTATCACAACAACACACGGGGGGACGTATCCATTACTCAATGCCAGAGTAACTCGCTGAGCAAATTCAAATTTTGCTCTCACAAGAACTCTGGATTTCCAGGGTACCTGTTATCTAAAAACCTTAAAGACTTCAGTTAAAGTTATGAAGTCAATTTGCATTGATTATGCAAGGCTTAAAATGTTTTTTTTCCTTCTGTGTGCATGCACGGCTTTTAAAATTGCATGCCCCAAAATATTTACATGCACAAGATTTGGCTGAAATTACTGTAAAATACAGTGAAACTACTAGTGACTTCTGCTGAAATATATCATGGGTTGTTCATTAAAAAAATATTATTAACAACAAAAAAACACGGTGTACTGATATATTTTGGTATATTGGTGCATTGTCAGTGTCCTAGACATTATAAGTTATGCTTTTTTTCAAACCAGCTGGTGACGTGGCTGCAACTCAAAAATTAGCTAGTAGGAGAATCAAAACCTTGTTTCAGCACAATATACTGTCAAACTAATATATGTATACTGTGTATGTAAATATATATATATGTATATGTATACTGTATATGTCTAAACATAAGACAGATATATTCCTTCTAAATGTCAGTCCATATTAAAGTTTCTATGTGAGTTAAGTACAAAGACGAAGAGGCAGGAAACAAAAAGACACCATCTACTACATTGAAATACTAGTATCTGCATTGTCATTACAGGCAAAAGGTGTACATGCAAAAGCAGCACACCAACTCTAAGGAGCCTCTTGAGAGACATCTCTTCCACGGGACAACCAAAGAGCCCTCAGAGGACATCTGCCACAACAACTTCGACCCCCGCATGGCCGGGGTCAACGGAACGTCTCAGGGTTTTGGCTCCTACTTTGCCACCACCGCTTCCTTCTCCCACAGTTACACAGCCTGGGAGGGGCCAGAGAAGGTTCGCCACATGTTCCTAGCCAAAGTCCTGGCGGGGAAGACGTGTCTCGGAAGGTACAACTACCGCAGGCCGCCGCTTAACCACAAGATGAGACAGTTCCATCTTTACGACAGCTGCGTGGACAACACGGTCAAACCCACTATGTTTGTAGTTTTTGATAGCTGTCAGTGCTACCCATACTACCTCATCAAGTACAAAGAGCTGCCCCAAGAGATTGCTATTAGATGAGGAGGGCAGGCATTGATGGCACGGGAGTTAGTTGATTCGAATCGTTCAGACATAAACAAACATAAGTGTTAGAGTTGATGTAAGAGGACCCCAAAATGTTATAACTGCGTCAAATGTTTGTAAATACTCCGTTTACTCACTTACAAAGTGCAATAGTATATGGATGAAGTGCTATAATGTTCTACTTGACAACAATGAAGACAAGGAACCACACAGTAACTTATGAAGCACTTTATTTTTCAAACTGTCTTTATTTTGGTTATTCAAACATTTTTAAATCAATGGAAATAAGTACTTTTGTTTTTCTTTCAAAGGTGTTCTGAATTAAATTGACATCTGTTGTGTTTATGAAAATAAACTGTTCGAAGAATTACATGAATCTCTTTATATTTCAACATAAGTTTGGTCATCCATTGTTGTATTTCTGTCTGTTAAAAGCCAGCCGTATATATCTGGTTGGATAGTTTCCAAATGTCAGACTGGAATGTGTTTCACCGAAGTAGTAAAAGCATAATATATATTTCAAAATATTTTCTATAAATTCCTTTTTTTACTCTTTAAAACTCCATTGCACAAAAATGACAAAACAGGATTTTCATGAATTGCTGGCACACACTTATTGAAAATATTTGTATCGTTAATTTCCTTTAAAAAACAACCAGGTATTTGTATGTGTTTGCATGTTACAGAGGAAATCTGAGCAGGAAATTCAAATATATCTCCACCTGAAAAACACTCAACACTTTTTCCTAAAGGATCAAGACAAGACTGATTTAAAGTAACTGTGTAAATCATTCATGACCCTGAATATTGATGTATTATACAGGTGTTTTCAGTTTCGTTTTCACATGCTCTCACAGTGAAATTGTGAATTAACAAAATATTTGATTTAAAGGAAACTATCCTTCATTGATTTCCCTTACGTTTCCCTTATACAAATGGAGATGAAGAGACAATGGCAGTTATAATGTTGAAGCTTTGAGACAAAATTGCCTCCAAGTCTATTTCACTTCAATAAAATGTTGCTGATATTTTGAATACTCAGCATAGATAGTCGTTTTCTTGTTTCTCTTTATACAAAGTCTGATGCGACTGTATCTGTGCAACAATGAAAATATAAGCTCTGTCAAGTGTATTAATGCTTCACTTGTATCAATTATTTAAAAATTCTGTCTTGAAATGAAATTTGGTATTTCATGTTAGATAGAGACTGCCAGAATAGATCAATAAGAAGGCATCACTTTATATTTTATATACAGTATGTCTATCCTTTCTCTTAAAATGTGCAATTCTGCATTTACGTTTTTTTTTCATGATAATCCAACTTGTTATGACAAAGAAAAATCACAGTCACAAAATAAAAATTACACTTATTCACAAAAAAACACAAAAACCATAAGACGGGCCTGTTCTAAATAATGCACTTTCCACACAAGAATAAAATGAGGGTTGACAATGACAATAAAACAATAACGTCAAAATTAGTTATAAGTAGATGGCAGACTAAACCATGTAGCCACACTTAAAGATGTAAACAAGATTAAAATTCTGACATACTTCCCAGAAAAGACTTGCACTGGATAAAAAACAGAAAACGTTGCTTGATAGCCAAACTCTAAATTTTGGCCTGAGGGTGGCGCCAAATGGAAGGCCATATTGTTATGTAATTCAAAGGTTTATGCTCTGTAGACTAACACCTCAGCCGACACTTAGAGCCAAAAACCACTGAGTGAAATCAAATTTAAAGGCAACAAAAGCAACAGAAAAAAACCTTCAATGAGTAATTTATTTAACATCAGTTCTTTTTGCACCCGTCTCCAGCACAGATGAGAGTAGTGTGATTTGCTTTGCCTTTTCCCTTTAAGTTTGAATACAATGGTACACATACACTGTACAAAATGGTTAAACCAATATTGAAATAATCCTAACATGTTACAAAAAAAAAAAAACTTCCGCACAGGAACCAGGAGGGTTGTTGGATCAGCCGACAGAGCACCAACATATGCGATCAGTGCCCTGCTCTCTTTTTCAGTCTTATTTGACTTCTGCGTGAACTGTTTCCTGGTGATGTAAGCAGTGTAGCTGTCGGCTTCCATACAATCCTGTAAAATGAGATTTGAGGGAGGACAGAAAAGGTGGTGGTGTGGTAAAACTGTTGGTTCATTCACAGGCCAACTTGCTGTCAAAGCTCGACAGGCCAATGGCAAAAGCCTGCAGAGCACACATGGGGTAGTTGTAGTCCAGAGTGAAGATGTCTTCAGCCACTCTGCCAAACTGCATGACGATGTAGTCAGCTAGAGTTAGGGGAAACAGTAAAACAACAGTACGTATGTGTGTTAATCATTACTGTAAGCCTGAACAGTGCAGAAAATATGCATGGACAAATAGTGAATAGTGGCGAATACTTACGGTCGTTATCGTGAACTATTTGAAAGTTTTTGACCGAAGCTTGAGTAACGCGGCCATGGAAGTTTAGCACATAAGACTGGGTGTCATCGTTCCAAACGGGGGCCTTGTTGTGCAACTCAATCAGGTTGTCCAGTGAGTGATTCTGCCACCTGCTCAGGAGGCTCTCCTGCTCCTGTAATATAATCATATGCATGTTCAGGTTTGACCCATTCTGTTGATGCCCTTGTTCAGCGTAATCGATTCTGGGACCATCAGACTCACATTTTGAGGCCTTACAGGGACTCTTTCAAAGTTCATGTTCATGCCCGGGATGATGACAGTCATCTTACGTGGTCCTTTGAATCCCAGCACGTTGGTCTCCTGACAAATGGTACAGAGAGTGTGACAGTTTCACTTCAAATTATCAATGAACAAGGAACGCAGCAAAAGCTTGTGTGCGTCTTTGTCATTCACTCACGTAGCAGATGGCAGCCACTTCCTGTCGTGTGTTGCTCTCTTCCAGCAGTGTCCCGGGGTTTTTGCAGGGATTGGTGCCGTTGTCATACACTGTGAATTTGGTCCCCATGAGGTTGGACCTGTTAAAATACATACTTGAGTTGAAATGTTTACACCGTTTCACGTTCCTTCAACTGCTGGCAGCATTTTTACAGTTGAGTCATGTAGTGGCAGAGGCAAAGCACTGTTAACCATCTTAACACCGACCGAACATTACCACTACGAGGTATGATTACATACTTACACTTAAACTGTACACAGTTTAATAACAGCAATAACTAATAACTAAACGCTGGTTCCTCCCTCATTACCACCACTGAGGTGCCC
>NC_045755.1:14799121-14804086 GCF_008692095.1 Etheostoma spectabile | reverse complement strand
CAAGGCCCTTAACCCCAACCGCTCCAGTGGAGCTACTCAGTGGCCAGCAGATAAGACTCTGGTTGTACAGGGCAGCTTCTAGGTATGAATGTGTAACTGTGTGAATGTGTTCAGGTGTTCCTGCAAAAGAGAGGCTTCCTCTCAGTAAATCTTCCCTGAATAAATTAAGGTTAAAAAGAGTTGCTGTTAATTGTCTGACCGCTGATCTTATAATATTATAATTTGCACATTTTGAAACAGACATGTGGATTGTGTAATTACAACAATATCCAAACAATGTGAAATACTTAACACAACACAACTTTACACAAGGATTTTAGGCAGATATTAGTTTGACTTTTTAAATGTATATTAGTCAGGTATGCTTGAACAAATGACAGTGACAGTGTAGTCCAATATAGGCACAGATAGATCCAAGAAAAAGCTTTTACCTCAGTTTACCTATGAAGCTCTCTCCCTCTCGCGACAGATCAGTGGCATCCACTGAAATAAGGTAGTTGGATGTCTTACTCTTCTTTCTCTTCCTTCCTGCCAGCAAAAACACCTGGGAAGGGAGACAGAAAAAAGGACTGTCTGTACTGTACACAGATGCTGTAGTTTATTTGATAACTCTTTAACTTCAAGTCTTGTATAATATAGTCTAAGTACTTGTAATTGTTAAAAGTAAAAAGTAAGTCCCACTATATGGCTACACACTTACTCTCTTGCCATCCTCTCTCTCCATGTGCATGAAGTAGGTGGGGTAGAGGCCGCGGTCCATGCCCTTCTTGTCCCGGCTGATTCGACATTTAACAGTGACACCACGTGGAGCCGGGCGCAAAACAAACTCTTCTAGATTGGCCACATCAATTAGTGAGCCCTCTGCTGTGGGTGATCCGGGGGTTACCACCTCCTGGGTACAACACAGCGCATGAACGTTTTTACACAGTATTTAGTATTATGGTTTGGATTATATAGTCTACGTTAGAAGCTTGTTGGTGAGTGCATCAGGGTCTCTACAGGTTTCACCAAGTCCAATTTAAGAATTTTTAAGACATATGTCACAAAATCAAAACAAACTCAAATGTTAGAGTCCGTAAACATTGTCTGCAGCAATTCCCTGATTTCCTCATTGGCATTATAGGACTGGTGTCTAGATTGGCTGCAATTTAAGTTGCATGTTGGTCTCATTTGTAATACAAACATTTGTTATACAGCAAATTATATGTGGACTAGCGACAGAACTCCACACTACAGCACTAAAAAACACATTCTAAAGCGCTGGGTGGGACATTTCAATGAGCAATGGAAGTAGCGCTACATGGACGTAGGAAAATTAACACCAGTTAGACCTAGAAGTCAATATTTCAGCAATTTTAAGACTTGAAATTAGATTTTAGACTTTTTAAGACCTCGGGGAAAACCTGGTGCATTCATTGGGCTACTCACTGGAATGTCCTTGCCACTGGCGGCAGAGGAAGGTCTAGTGGTGTCTGCGTTAAGAGACAGAGAACGTGTCCGTTCTTCCTCCACATCGTCTTCATGCTCGCTGGCTTCATCGAAGTTCATACTGCCAGACAGACCTGGTGAGGGACAAGAGGCAAAGGTGTGAGACAGCTCCATGAAGGGCCTTCACAATTTCACACAAATCCACACAAGACAAAAAAGGAAAATAAATCCCAGAGGCTCTGTGTATATTCCCAACTATAAAAGAATCTCGAAGAATCGTATTTCTTCCCAGGTTGTTTTTCTTCAGTTTTGGTCCAAAATTGTCCCTGAGGTGGATTTCACAGTTTTTTGGTTCATTTATTTATGAGAACTAATTTCCTAAGAACTGATGCAATATTTAAGCAATGTTTTTTTATTTATTCTCTACACTACTGAGAGACTTATTTAAACTCTTTAACAGCAAAAGAGGAAAGTGGATAAAGCCTTGTGAATCTCACTGAGCCATCTCCAGACTGCTTTCTATCTAGCGGAATAATTCTTGCTGCTCAGCATTCCCCCTAACCAAAGGTCACATTTGGCTCATGGCCTCAATACCTTTCACAAACAATGCATTTGCCCCCCATAGCTTGCATCTGTGCACCATAGACAGTAAAATTAATGGACACAGCCACGGTGTAGACTTCCAACGGAGACCAGTGAAGGCTATTAGAAGATTTTTTCCGGTGAAAAACTGCCTGCGAGGTTCTCCTGTACTGTGCGGTAATTGTCTACTGTGCAACAGAAAGTTGCATGGGTATAACACATTCGTTAGCCTATTTTTTAGAAAAACGCAGTCTTTAAACGCTTCAGATGTAAAGTTATTTGCTGTAAAAGTGACGCCAAAATGAATGTCAGTCAATGAAATGCTAAGGGGAGGTGATGGCTTGTAGGCATCAAAATGGCTCCTTAGGAGCTACACTTTGTGGAGGCTTGCTTACCCCCTTGCTGTACACTTGTGAAGTGACTGTTCCGTGCAGTCATGCAAATGCCAAATGGGGCCTGGCTCACTACAGTCAGTCTAGACTGCTTGAGACATCTGTCTCTTCATTGATAATTGAATTTACCAGCCAAGACGCAACTCAAATTTCAATTTGCTGTCAGAGGATGACAGCGGTCCAATGGTATAGAAAGATCTCAGTAAACAGGGGAAATTGTTTTCTCACAGCTTTGCAAAGTTAAAGATATGACAAATTTCCCTTTAATTGATTGCTCCATCAGGAATAACAATTGATGGTATTGATGTGGTTGGTATACAATTATAGAGCATGTTGCACAAGTGTCCCTAATAACTGTAATCCAAATGTCAGCTTTAAAGTGATTAAATGATTAAACACTGCCAAACACTGCTTCTTCACACACAGAACATTTGCTTATTGGCACACAGAAGAGCCATCCTGCCACGTCCTTGTTTCTACCTAGACCAACTTGTCAGGGGCAAGTTAGAGAGTAGGGGGCTTGGGAGAGCACTGGCCTATGCATTATTGAACAAGAATAATCATGTGATAGACAGTACAGCCAAACACAATATTTATACTGGGATATTTGCAAAGAGATAACTCCAGGATATGCAGCTATCCCTGGGAGAAAGCAAGTACCAACATGAAATACAGATTGCAAATGTTAGCTTCCTTCTTAACAGTGACTCCAGGGCTCCAATTAAAACACCGGACAAAGATGTGTGAGCCAGTGGCTTATGAAATCAGCCTCCTGGAAATGTCAAGGAGAACTCATAACTGGCTAACCAGCAACCTAGTAAAGTAGGTCAAGGGTATTAATTTAAAGTAAGTCAAAAATACACAAGATTGAATGAGTTGATTAAATATGTAGCTCAAACTTTCAAATTTCTTCCGTGTCCTTGGGAGTTGGGATATTATGTGAGAACAGGGAGCCAAATATAACTGCTGTAAATCCTGAGGACATATTCCTATGCTAAACTGGGCTGGGCGTTAACAATGAGGACTTGCATTATTGAGAAGGAGAATGACATTTGCTACTGTGGCATCACATCACACTAAAGCCCGGGAAAAAAAGATATATCTAGAGCACATTATGGTCATTTGAGCCCAGACTCAACTGTGGCTCTGCAATTCCAACATTAGGACACTTGTGTAGTTGTTTTAAACTTTATTGCTTGAAATGCAAGATGACGAGGATGAGATGGAGAAACTTGTTTTTGCTCCACAGAAGCAGATGGATCACAAAAGTACCCCCACTCAGGGCTAGGTTTTAATGCATCTTTCATAAACTTGTATGAATTCCTGCCAACTGACTGGGGATTGTGTTTGTGGCAGTATCTATAATCATGCCATAGATGAGTACTTCAGTTTGAACAATACCCTGGCCTATTATTAAATGACCCATTTCTCACTGCGTCGCCATCAATCACACCACTGTCTCGCTCTTCCATTTTGCAGCAGCAGAGCTCTTAGAGTTCTAGGCGATGTCAAAAAGTCTGACTTTGCCCGACTTACACCTGCTAATCTGAAGTGATTTAGAACTAGTATTATCACTACTACTATGAGTAACTATTAACAGGGTGGATTATGGGACTCCACAGAGTCAGTGATGAAGGCAAAAAAATAAGTAGACATGCTCATGACAGTAAATTGGCTCTTATCTTCTAATTACACAGTTACAAGTCAATGACTGGGCTTTGTGGATTTAAAATGTTTAAAAATAGAAAATCAGTGCCTTACTAACCCTTTATGAAGTAGTAAAAAATAAACTGTAATTTCTTATCAATTAACATGCTTTGATTTAGAAAGAAACTATTGTACTGTTGGTTATGGTTAGCTTTGTTCCAAAGTAATGCGAGTGCAAACATTTTTTTTGTCTGGAAATCTATATTTCAGAGTTAAACAATTGATGCAGACACTTTTCTGGGTCAGTATTCCTTCAGAATAAAATAAAGTTTATTGCCTCTTGAAAAGCGTATTACGCTCTGACGGGACTCACCTTGTTTCTGTAGTAGTTCATGGATATCTGTCTTGTGCTCTAGCAGCGTCTCAGTGTCTCCATCTCTCTCAGGCTCCTCAGCAACAGGGGACTGGTGCTGAGGCTGAGGCTGAGGCTGGAACTGAGACTGGGACTGAGACTGGCTCACGGACAGGATTTTCATTCCCAGATGAGGGGCTTCTGAGCCCAAAAAAGCTGCTGGGCCATCGATACCTACAGAAGGGGAGACCAGTCAGTTGTTACCTGAGCTGTTAATGTCCTCAAGTTGTAGTACATACAACTGTTTGTCTGTCTGAGCAAACACAAACTTGTTTTTTCATCAAGTGTACAATGTTTAATACTAATTATCTTATATGTATTTTATGCATTTCTGAAGTGGTGCATTATAAAGCTGCCTTTCAAACTTAACTTAATTCTCCTTCTTCAATCAAAGCCTACTTTTTTATGCACAGCGGAAAGATTGTGTGAAAATGTGGTTTTACATGACCTAACAACAAATATCCCTTATGTGTTCTGCATAAATGATGCAACATTTATAAAAAA
>NC_045755.1:14796702-14799111 GCF_008692095.1 Etheostoma spectabile | reverse complement strand
AAAAAGACATTAGTTGTTTTCCTCACCATCCATGATGACATCGTTGGTAATAGTGACTTGAGACTCTACCAGAGGGGCCTGCTCTTCACCACGGCGCGTCCTGGAGCGCCGGGGCCGAGTCTCGGTGTTGGGCTGGACCATGAGAGGCTCCTGGCGCTTCCTCCGCTGCTTCTGCTCCAGCAGTGCCCTCTGTGGACCAAACAGGGGATCAGAAACGGCGTGGAACTTCATTCTACGTACAAACGGGCATGTGTGTTTCAACGCACATGACCAAAGAAATCACTACATTTATAGATGCTTAAGGCTTCTTATAAATGTTGAAAGAGGTTGAGAACACTTAGCCAGGCTGGATAACATAAACTCTATGAGCTGAGGGTAATTACATTAGTATGCATGGTGAGTTCAGGTAGAATAAAATTAAATATGAAAACCCTGTAAAAGACGCAGGAGACTGCACAGCAGGATTATTCTCATAGAACAGTTGAGGCTAACGGGTATTTGATTATTATTTGTAGAGGTAGCTTGCAATAAACTGTTGGACAAGTGAAAATAGCTTGAAGATCTCTGTCTCACTGTTTCACTGTTTCTGTCCCCTCTGAAGAGGTGACTAAGTCTGGGAGCTGAACAATATGGACTTATCAATTCAAAAGACTTTAAGGAGGCTCCGGATATGCATGCTTGCTTTATAGCTATGAATAAAGGCGACAAATAAAAAAACATAAAGCATTTGTAGCTTTCATAATGAATGTCATTACTGTTGGTGTAATAAATTAAAGTTTCAAGATGCATAATAATGGTTTTGGGTGAAGATATATGTAAAGACAAATATGGCCTAAAGCTGAGCTTCATATTTTGATTTTTATTAGTAGTTTGGAATTAAACCATTCAGTTAAATATTATATTTTAGAGATTAAGTATGAAGTGTTTCTAGATTCAGTTGGCGTGATCTAACAGCCTTTTCTCAAGAAACTGACTGTTGAATGAAGTGAAACCTCATCAGAAACAACAAGATTTTCAAAGCCTACACTCTGGACTAATTCTTTATATAATCAAAGTCTGACCAGTCTGTGTGGCCTTCCCGTCTAGTTGCTATTTTAAGCCAATCTATTGTAATATTGACATTCTTTTGTAAAGACTCAGTACTTGGCATTTTGAGACCAGGATGTGACTTCATTCAGGCTCCAGCAGTCTTTCCTGTATCAGCCAAAACGTGAGATAAAGTAGATTAACATACAAATCGGATTTGACGAGACATACTATGTATTAATTTGTGCCTTTTCAAAAAATACGATGACTAAAAGCTAAAAATAGTCAGTGAGAATCTTTCCTATCTTATTGATAAACAGCCAGATAGGAAGACTGGGTAAACAGTCACACAGCTATGTCACTTACACAAATTGTTATCCTCAGAAAAATGAAAAGAAAATATATCAGAAAAAGCAACATTACAAGTTACCAACCCATTCCATTGTGTCCTGAAGTGTGAGCCAAAGTTGACAGGTTTCTTTATAGAAAAAGCATTACAATTCGCATTTGTCTTGAGGTCAGGTGGAAGTACGTTCTCCCCCAAAGAGCAGCACTCCTGCTGGGCATGACTCGGTCCCCCTGTCCCTCATCCCTATGCGAACGATAAACCAACAGCCTGCTCTGTGCACTATGTGCTCCTGAACGAGGTCTGGCTCTCTGAGTGTACGCGCGGTCAGCGTTGCTAACTCTGAATCTGTCGTCATTAGTGCTCCAGTGGGAGGTGACAAGGAGGGGATGGGGAGGGGGGGCAAGAGGAGTGCTCAAAGTGAGACATGGTCACAGTGCTCCTGGTATTATTGCCTGAATGGTTTTCATTTTACTCTTTGAAATGGGGATGGGAAACACTGAATTGAGTCAAAACAGTAAAAAGATGGATTTAACTTTTATTGTTTAATATTTATCAATAGATTTTCCATAACCTGCATGTGATTCCCGTCTGGGCATAGGAGGATGTGTTTGTCCTCATGATTTACGTAAGAACACAAGACTCTCAAGTGAAGTAGTTTGGACTCAACTGAAAGTGTGCAGCTTAAGGCTTCATTCACTTGATCGGTCGGTCTGGCGTTCGCCGCAGGGTTTTGCTGCGGTGTGGGAGTGTCACTAAATGGCCCATTTGTGTGACATCCTGTTGTATTCTTTAACCCCCTACTGTAGCACAAGTAGACTTTATATTTCACAGTTATTCTTTTTTGTCAGATTCTTTATAGTGTATACCTACAACATTCCACTTCCGGAATTGCTCCGGTGCCGCCGAAAAATCCGCCGGATATCCCTCTTTTTGGCTGGATGTACGTCCCCTTCCACTTTCTCTATGTTGGAATTTTAAACTCTGGTGGATGTATGAGGACTATGGTTAACTGCTCCTCAGATCTCTGCAGGGTA
>NC_045755.1:14793819-14796692 GCF_008692095.1 Etheostoma spectabile | reverse complement strand
GCTAGCTAGACTATCTGTCCAATCTGAGTTTTCTGATGCATGACTAAAAGAACCTTTGAACATACACGTTCCACCAAAATAAGTTCCTTTCCGAGGCTATTTTGCTGCTCGTCCAGAGCTTAGCACCATTCAAGATGATTGTGATTGGTTTAAAGAAATGTCAATAAACCAGAGCACGTTTTTCTCTTATCCCAGAATGCTGTATGGACTAGCCAGACGCTCCTCCCTAGCGCTGTGGAGGAAGGTCTGGCAATGCGAGACTAGATTGTTTATAGATGTCAACATTTACGACCGCCTTTGAAGGCAGCTTCATTTCACGGGCAAAAAGAGAAAGAAAAGAGACGGAGGGACTGTGCCTTGTGCTGGAGCTTGTTGCAGAAAACAGTCAGTTGTTACACAATGTTCTGGGTAGTTATATACTTGTGTTTGTTTTTTACCCTTATCATTTTTTTTTCTTTCTTGTGGCAGCAAAAGAGGCAGTGCTGTTTCCAGTTTACTGTACAGGACTCTCACACAGCCTCAAAACGCACAACAAGTCTGAATGCCAGTTACATGAATGGCCACCACAGAATTACAAGGGGTTGTGTTTCTACCCAGTTGAATCTGTCTCAACATTTTGCTACAGGCTGCTACAGATTTTTTCGGCCCCCAACACTGCAGCCTAAGCACACTACTACTATTCAAAATGGATGGGAAGACTTATATTTTCGCCTGACAGAGCATCTTGGGACCATGGGAGACACACACACAGACACAAGCACACACACACAAAGCCAGGCGCCTTGCACTAAATCCATCCCTCTCTTTGAACTCACCAATCTAGCCCTTCTGTTTGTTTCTGGCTATTGTGTGAGATAGTGGAGTATGGCTTCCAGCTTAAATCAAAGCTCTACACAGTGACTCTTCAGCAAGGTTTGGGGATAAAGAGTCTTACAGAGGCTTGGGGTGGAAAGGATGAAAAGAGAACAAACTGCGACAGAAGAAGGGCTATGTCAGGTAATGGGTGGATAAAAGGAAAACATTCAGCCTCAGGAGTAAGTAAGCATTAAAATTCCAAGGGACTGGGCAGGTGAAAAACAGCAGATTTCCAAAATAAACAGCATTTATCATTAAATTGCACACCACTGCTATGATGTTGAAGCCGTTCCTGCCAACAACACGCACCCCAGCAGGCACCAGAGTGGCAGAACACAGGGCCATCTCAGTTCTTAATTTACCGGTTTCATGTTAATGCTTGGCAGGTGATTACAAATACAACAGGTTAGCTCTCAAAACCGTCATCTATGTGTGAATTAAAATGGTTAATCCAACTAAAAGTGTACTACACCAGATGTTTTTTGAAAGTACAAACAGACAAAGGAATACACAGACATTGCAGTCTTAGAAAAATGGTAAGAGAAAACAACAAAGGTGTGAAGTGTTAAAAAGCATGTGTGTCTTTTGTGGATGAAATGTGGCTTCCTACCTGTTTTTCCAGCTTCTGTTGCATAAGATTGGCACTGTCATCTTCAATGCCACTACAGAGAAAAAGAAGAAACTTTTCTTATAAAGACTTAGAGACTTCACACTTAGTGATCTCTAAAAGCACCTACACTAAGTTTGATTTTCCTTATCAAACCAGTAGAGGTCACCACTGCTGTTGCACAAATACAAGGCAATAAAGACTTTGTATCGTGTATGGTCTTCCATGAAATAAAGCAATTAGGCGTTAATAGGGTTTAGTCAAAGTAGTGGCCATTTTAAAAGGGGCAATAAAACCAAATAACAAATCTACAGGCCTAAATGTGACCTTCTTGTTGACGAAAGATGGCATGACTCATTCTCCGAAAATGACAGGGGGGAAAAAGAGAGCAAGTTTGTGAAAGAGAAAGGAAGCAAAGAAAAAGGACAAAGCTCCAGCTGAGAGAATGCCTTGAAGTGTAAGTCTCCTGGGCATTTACTCTGGACACCTATCTGAAGGGACAGGGCCCATGTTGCTTAGCTACCATGTGAAGAGAGAAGGGCAACAGCAGGAGTCTGTGCTGTCGGAGTCAAAGACCTACAGTAGAAAAGTCACCCTCATAGGCTAATGTAATGTGTAAGTCATTAACTCCACTTCTTTCATTTTTTCCTGTTGTGTAAATCTATAAATAGCACATGCTCTGCTGGGCTGAAATTAGTTTCTTTTAGAGAAAAGGATTAAGGGTATAGGATGAGAAGTCTTGAAATCTATCTCTCCATCAGGTAAGCTCATCAGATATCTAACCCCCCTATTTTCATCTCCCTCAGTCCCTCTCACATCATTTCTACGGCTCTTGTGTGTAGGTGATGACACACACTACTTAAGAACCTCAAGCCTAACGCTGGCTGACATCACAGCTCATCTCTGAAAGACAGTCACTAAATTTCAAAAGGTGACAGACCTATTTATGCCAACAAGAACACGGTTTAATGAGCCTGTTCTACTTGTCTTAAGCCCACATAGGTACAATTAGCATCAACATCTGTAGCCCAACAGCCAACACGGGCTTAAGTCATCTCACACCGCGTCATGTCCCTTTTGAATCCCTCTCCAAGTATCTCTCAGTGTTGACATTGGCAAACAGATGGGTCCCCTGGGAGGCCATTATTGCATCTGAGAACAGGTGGTGGTAAGAAGGAGAATGGATAGAGAGCGGAATATGATAGAAGTTTTTAATTAAACATACAGGACTGTCATTTCGGATGGTAAAGAAAGAGATGGGTGAAAGTTGTGCAAGTGAACAACGACACCTGGGAGAAGTCACTACGGTCTTTCACATGGGCCGTGTAGGCCTAAGACCTGTGGCTTAGGATGCTTTTTTTTTTTTAAGATTATTTTTTGGGCATTTTAGGCCTTTAATTGACAGGACAGT
>NC_045755.1:14759714-14793801 GCF_008692095.1 Etheostoma spectabile | reverse complement strand
GAGAGAGGGGGAGTGACATGCAGCAAAGGGCCGCAGGCTGGATTCGAACCCGGGCCGGATGCGTCGAGGAGCAAGCCTCTGTACATGGGCACCCGCTCTACCAACTGAGCTATCTGGGTGCCCATGGCTTAGGATGCTTTGACCAAAGGACTACCACATGTCCAATAATTAAACCACGGCATATTTACTTTAAGTAAAATATTGACTTAGATTTCCCATTGGGCTGTGCCATTAATAACGCTGTTTGTATGCTACAAAGGACACAACATTAGAGTTTCCCTGTTGACCTCAAACACAATTTTTCTGTTGTAATGGTACTGCACGATATATCGTTGAGGCAATCTGTGTCGGAATATTTTGATAAAACATTTTTATTGCAGCTGCAAAATAATAGAGTCTGTTTTCCCCAGAGAAAGACATGCCACTTGGTAGCGGCAGATGACGCACGCATTAAGTTTGTTTGTAGCCTAGAATGCGATCATAACTGATGAAAGAGTCTTAGCAATGGAAAATATTTGACATGCTGTAGAAGCAGATTGGATTGCCATGTGTCCAAAACTGTTGGGGAAAAGTCAGACAAATATGGTATTTACATCACGGATAAAATGCCTTTTAAAAATGCAACTAAACTTCTGTTCACCGGGCAATTCATGTCCCAGATTAAGAAGAAAGTGTGTGTGTTGGGCAAGTGTATTGCTATCTACCTTGCTGTTGAGTTAGAGGAGAAGCTGGCAGAGCTCGAAGGTCTTCAAGGAAATTGGCAATTTGGCACCACAGCAGCCCGTAGCACCGGACATGTGGAAAATTAGAGAATGAAACATGTTCAGCAACATAATCCCTAACACAAGAGACATGAAGAGACATGAATAATACTCTATACATTTATTATTTTCTATACGTTTTACTGATTCATTTGTAGCTTGACTGAAACTAGAGAGCAACAGCAATCTGCTAACATATGTTATACTTTAGTAGAACTGTAATTATCTAATGAAGTCGAACAAGCTGAGAGTTAAGACAGAGAACAGCTGAAGAACAGGTGCAACGCAAAATCAAAGACCAACATCCTTCAGAGTATTATCATAAATACTTTCAATCTGTTGGGGGTTGAAAGAATGTGCACTACCACAAATATTTCTTAGAAAACACACTCACACCCACACACACACACACACACACACATATCCACACACACATATTCACGCACACACGTCCAGAGTGTCTCATCACAGATGTGAGTGATCAATGTTTCATTAGTCCGTCACAGCTTGGGTGACAAGAGAAGGACAAGCTTCTGTTGTTCCTTCCTTGTTTGTCAGAAGAAGGTAACCATGGAGATTTCAGCTCCGTCAACAGCCCACCTCCACCAGCATTGATTAAAAACCTGCAGCCAGTTCTTGGGCTTCACTGTAATTGGAGGTCTTAGCACTGTGCTGTTAAGAATAACAGACTGACAGAAGGAGGGCTCTGCGAGGGCGTGTAATTCCTGTTGAGCTGCATTCAAATCTAAATATTCATTCAGAGAAAATGTGGTCAGAGGCATTTGTGTGGCAAATATCAAATGTGCGATACAATACAATAATATATATATAAAATACGGAATGGTAACTGTCTATGACACCACTGTTGATTCAGGGTGCAAAAGAGGACATGTTGAACAGTGACTTCTTTTCAGATGACAATATAAATGCTATTAAGAAATTGCATGACATAAACCACAGGGATCTTATTTTTGGAACACAGTCCATTATAGCTGTTGTTCATTTTAATTATACGGCTTCCACTTTGCCACTTAGAAAAGGAATCTGAAAGTTAAATGAGCATAACGTAATGTCAGCCACTGGCAATTCAGCTTCCAACTAGGAGAGGATACAGGATAAAAAGACGGATAAGATGAAATGCTTCATTCCCTGTTTACTTGTGTAAAAATGATCAACTGCAACCTACTAGAACTAGGTACACTGTTTGTTTACACCTGAGCGAGCACAAAACAGTGGAGTTTATCCTTCCGCTTAAAGCATCTTTGATTATAATGTGGATGCCAGATTTAACTGGTGAGCACAAGTTTTGGTATAGTTCTAAACCTGGCAACCTCACTGCTACAACAATAAACAGAGCACAGCTACTGCGCATGGCTGTTGGTTGACAATAAAAAAGTCCCATAACTCCATTCAAACAGCAAATTGTCAATTTTATATTTCTGTTTGTGTACCGATGATTCAAACAAGATAAACTCCGGGAGCTTCAATGATGATTTTTTAATTTTGGGCATTGCCAGGCTTGCTGTTATCATAGACAGTAAAAGAAATGGACACAGCAACGCCGTATACTCCAACGGAGATTGGTGGAAGTGAATTAGAAGATCGTTTCCGGAGTGTTACTGTGCAGCCTCAAACTGAGCTTGACAACATAGATGTGACGTGAGCAACCTGTCTGAAAGTTGTAAGTCTTCTGGAAGATGTGCCAAGAGAAATCTGTTAGCGGATAAATGTTACTTCATAGGAATTCACTTGCCACATACCAAAGTATTTCCAATCCATCAAAACGTTGCTGAAATATTTGGTTTCGATGCTTTCATGGACTCCCTAGTTGTGTGGTTATAACACAATCGTACAAAAACAGCTGCTACGGGGCCAAAATGTGAGATACAAGGTAATGGAGCCTTTTAAACATTGTTGTGTTTCTTTAGAAATAAACAACGGACAAATGGAGTCTTTAAACGCTTCAGATGTAAATTTATTTGCTGTAAGAGTGATGCCAAAATGAATGGCAGCTAATGGAATGCTAACGGGAGGTGATGGCTTGTTAGCCTTAGAATTTTCCCGTAAGAGGTACGCTTTCCGGATGCTCGTTTACCCCCTTGGCTGTTATTCCCCTGCTTCCAGTCTTTATTCTGAGTTAAAATAACCATGTTTTGACTTCCGCTCCATACTTAAAGTACTGCCTAATATCAACCTTCTCATCCCACTCTCAATGTTGAACTATTTCTTTAAAACTTTTTGGCTTCTAATGTTAAAGAGGAGATGTGGACCAAGCAAATGATGCTATTCTCTTTTTCCAATCTCAGCTTAGACTATCTATAAAAATTGTTGGATGCATTTTATATACAAAGGGAACCCAATAAAGCGATACTTTGACTTCCCTTCGTGGTGCCAGTGCACAGAGCTCGGAGCGACCAAGGTCGGCTGAATCGCAACAGAACTCTGCTCAGCTGGCAGCTCTGTGCGCTGTGGCAACAGAAGGAAGCCACACACCGTTCATCTGTACACACTGCCCACACTGCCATGACACAGAGCTGGATTTAAATGAGCAAAAATATCTATTTAAGTAGCATACTAAGCAAATGCAATTAACAAAGTGTAGCTGAACCCTTAACAAACTGGATCACTAAGGCAAAAATTGGTTACATAGGCAATACTGCCATAACCTATACATTACAATCAAAATATCTCAGAGTCATCTCACAGTCATAGTTATTTCAGCTGTTTCAGTAATCAGTTGGATGGATAGTCTAAGCACATCCTTAGTTACATGAGTGTTCCAATCAAGCAGCCAACAGCATAAAAAAGAACAGCTTGGACACACGCAAATCACCAACTCTGGTTACAGCACAGTCACAGCCTGATGCTCTGAATAAGTAACGACATGGTGGCAGAAACATGAGCAAGATGAACATCTTTGACTGCAGGTCAGCCATTCAGCCAGCCAGAGGGATGGAGCTGCGACTGGAAGAAACATTATAGTAGCGCTGACCTCTTGTCCTGGCACAGGCCGCTTTTCAATTCTCCATCCTCAAAAGTCAATACAGCTCTGAGAGCTAAAGCACAAATGTGGTTGTCAATGTGTGTGTTAATGCAGGAGCCAGCTGTCCTACTGGGACAAATAAACCATAAGTCTTTGGGAGCACACAAGGAAGGCTATTTTCAAACAACCACTTCCATGATACCAAGAGCATATGTATGTGTGGAGCTACCTGTATGACCAGCGGCTGTAGACAGGCTGAGATCCCCCATTCTTTATAGTGTCCATGGATGCGGCTGCAAGAATGCTAGTCCAAGGTTCTGCTATCTACAGTTTCACAAAAATGTATATTCACACTGGAGCTCAGAGTTACTGTGCAGTCCTGCCTTACAGTACACCCTGCAGGTTCCAAAATCTCTGCTGTTATTTCACTGACAAAGAGTAGTTATGTCCCACCCAAGGGAGTGACAGCTAGCAGCCCTGAGGCAGACTGAGGTCGGGAAGCTTGGAGCTGTTACCATGACTTCACACTTGGGGCAACCCACAAGGATTCAACTAGGGATGGGTATGAAAGTGACAGGCCTAAATGCTAGTGTTGCAAAGACATTTTAGCAAAGTTACGTAAACAGTCCTGATACCATGAGTGCAAATGTAAGATGTCTGAGCCTGTTTATGTTTTATATAAAAATCACAGTTTTTTTAATCAGTTACTGCTGTTACTACAGCAGTTACTTGCTATCACCTAAGTTCCCTTATTTCACTGCCCGACTACTTTCCATTAAATTTCTGAAAGTTTCAGCGATCAGTCGCAGCTCATTTCCTCTGACTCATAAGGGGGCACTGCGTATATCAGACCACAGATGCACATTCTGTCTGGCATCTCTGTTATACGCAATAGTGGGAATTCATTCATCTTAAAATAGCTCAAATCTCTTCTAAAAAGTAGTGCCCTGCAACAGTACTGGATTACTCTATGTTTAACTGTCAGCATATGAGTAAGACATTCCAGTCTGTGTTACTCATAATAAGCACATGCTGTTTTATAAAAGTACCTTAAAAAACCTGAAACCTATAGAATGCTCATTCTAAAAACAGACATGGTGTGGAGATCTTAATCTGGTTGCTAGGAAACCAGAGCCGGTCCAATTTTTCTGTGCCTATTTGCAAGAGCGAGAAAAAGAAAGCATAGAGAAAATGAAGAGTATGTTTGTGTATGTTTGTCCTGAGAGACTGCGGTAAAATGGCATATAAGTCAACTGATGATAAGCAGGGGAATCGTTCACCAGAGGGAGTAATTATTGAGCTCAAAACAAATGATGGAAATAAGAATGAGAGCTGATAATCATACCATTTCCCTGGGGGACCCACTTCGCTCAGGACTCTCCTACAATGGTCCTTTTATTTGTTATTTAGTTTTGGAGAAGTATCGGCGGCTGTCCAGAACGTGTTTGCAAATTAGAATCTTCTCATGGTGAGAGAAGCCACGTGGCATTGATCATAACATCATGCAGCAGAAACACAGATACTATAACAGTGAAATGTATGCAGTGCTGTAGCATTCAAAAAGTGAGTCCATTACAAATACCAGGGTTGTTTTTTTCAGTGTTTCAGACAGTGATTGAGCAACAGAGTGGATTGTTCTGGCCAGCTGGGCCATATGTGTTTGGAATCAACTAGACAACCACAGTAAATCGCAACTCAACCACAAGCCATGCTTGTGGTTAAAGAAATCTTTTTAATTGATTGATTTATAATGACTGTGTTACGAGGGTCAACTAAGATGAGTACTGAATGAATTCCCATACATCTAATCCTCGTTGGGACTAGATACATAACCCATATTGCACTTGGGGGGCAGCTTCATTTTCCGACCTTGCTGACAATTCCTGTAAACTACTGATGCAAAAAGCAACAAGAATTAGTTGCTTGACAACTCCTGTGGCAAGCAGGAAGCGTATTTGTGATCTTTCAGATCTTGTACAACTCTGTGAAAAATGTATACTTTATACGAAATTCTAGGCATGGACACTTTTGTAAATGGGAGGCTGATGGTACTCAGAGATGTAATACAGTATGTTACTGTTGTACCCAGAATCACAGCAGAGAAAACATTCCACTAGGGTGAGTATCAAATAGCCTTGGCAGACCTAGCTCCAGCTGTCAGCAATAACAACCTAAAAAATTGTTAGCTACTACTACCTTTCAGCTGATGACTCTGGGCTGACACTGGATGTCTTTTGATGCCATTTAAGTACTGATGGCCCATTTTCTTTTCAGGTTATGTGTGGCATTCTTACCACTAACCTTAGCAATGATGATTGATGACTACTAGTCATCAATCACCATTGCAACAAGGGAACAGAAAACTGCATCAGTGGTCCACACTTAAACCCTACATTCATGTTATCAGTCCTTTCAACATTTCATTTGGGATGCTGTTATGAAAACTGTCACTCCTCACATGTGTCAGCTCTGCAAGCAGGCTCCAGTATTTGTAGCTGCTTTACTCTGAGGTTCTCTGATACATTTGTGGGAGAGATTAATTAAAAGACAACATTAAGCAGAGAAATGCCCCTTATTCAACAGTCTTTGAAGGTTCATTATTACAAATGCAGAGTCAGCCATCTGTGAACTTTATAACACAAACTGTCTGGGATGAATGGGTGTGCATCACAGCATGTGCGCAGATGGAAAGAGCCAAGTGCTGTGTCTCACATTTCTACACAGTCAAGATTTTTCCTTGTGTAAAAGTGCAGTGTTTGTTAGACATTTGGGCGTAAATAGGGTGGTAGCTGGTCATTTTCTAACTCTGAACCAACTGACACTGACTGACTGCAAGCCATATGTGTGTTTGGAGTGCAGTAGGCAATTAAAATACTTTCAACATCACTGTAAAATAAACATGACTTTGCAGTATGTAGGCTATTTCTCAAATTAAATAAAAAAAATCAAACTGGGAATGTAACAGGAAAGGGTGGGAGCTACTTTGATTTTTATCTCCCTGCAAAATAAGAGCAGACTTCTGCTGCTCCAGTGCTTGAAATTGTTTGTAGTAGCTTTCATTGTGTACTCAAACACACGTACACACACACACACACGATTCCTTTGCTGCTATGCTATGGCGCATTATGCTAAAGGTAAATGATGTGTGTTGAGTCTCACTGCTGTATGTTTAAATTAAATCACTCCTGTTACTTTCAAATGAAGAATAAAATCCAACATTTTGCTTTTAGTGACTACTACTTATTTGTAAGTGTTAGCTTTGCACTTCAGTGCCTCGTTTGTGTGGTGAGAACGTAAACTACATTACAGGAATAGACACAGAGGCTACAGAAAGGCATGCTCAAACATGACATGCAAACATTTTTTCCCCTAATGCCTCTCGCTTCGGTGTATTTAAAATCAAAATCTAGTCAGATCTTCGTGGCTGAGTCTGTGAAGTATATAACTTAAAACATTGTAAATAAACACACAACCCTGCATTCCTAGTATAGTCCACATTCCAAAGCTCGACGTGTTCAGGACGAAGAGAAGAAATTGCTTGTCATAACATAAAAAAGAACGCCTGGTTATTGCGTAACTCAACATACATGAAACGTTTTTTTTCTACATTAGATAAGATGAGTTTGCTCATTGTTACTTAAGTCCATTAATTTCTAAATGTGTTTTATTCGAACATGCTATAGCATATTTGTTGTTTATAAGCGAGCAAACCTTAAGCACGTTTGTCACTTGAGGTAATGTCACTGTAATGTTAGCGATAATGTACCCGAATGATTAATAATTCCTTTCCTTTTCCATTGTTCAGCTACCGTTATAACGTTTGTGAAGCGATGTTGTGCTGTGGGCACTGCAACCGTTAGTAGCTCGCTCACTAAGCTTTTTATTAAATGAATAACATATTATCGGAAAAAATTGGAGAAAAAAAATTACACATGGTAACTGTCATATGTTATCTGCCAGCTATGTGATGTTATAGCTGGCTTGTTACCATTAGAAGCTAACGTTAGCTGCCGCTTTTAGCTACTGTATGCAATGGTGCCTTTATAAAAGTTGTGGGCGACGGCTAAGTTTTTCGGGTAAAATAAAAGGGTAACGACCTGCGGCTACCTTCTCATTCCACAGTTAGCCAAACAGAACAAATACTTACACAATGTATAAGCAATTTATGTTTTATTTTACCTTATGCTGTAGTAACTCATGTTTATCCACGGTTGCTAAGGAAGATCCTCGTGCAGCAGTACTTTTTGTGGACGCGGTTAAAGAGAACTCTGTTACACTCGGTCCTTAGTTACCGAGCGCAGTAAGAACGGGCGTTCCTATTGGTCCGCCGATTACTTACGTAGATTTAGATTGGTGGACATTCTGGAGGAAGGTGGAGAGTTGTTCTCTGTAAGAGAGCTATGGATTATTCTCCTTTTACCTTGAAATATGTTATAGCTTCAATTCAAAGGTGCCTCACAGGCATGAAAAGATAAATATAAAATGGATGTGTCAAGGATTTGCTGCAGTGACTTGTATCTTTTTTATCTTTTCAAGGAACTCATTTTCATCAAGAAATACATTCTGTATAGTACAACTACTGATGTCCTTCCTCTCTGAAACGGCCACAAAATATTTTAATTTTTGAAAGAAAGAAACTAAATCTTACCCCAGAATACTCCTATTTAGCAGTGTATACTGTTTTCTGTTTTTACTTTGGACGTATACATATATTGCACACATTTTATGCAACACATTTGAAAGAGAAAAATAGGTTTTACGTATTACAGTATTCCCCATAATCACCAACAGCAGTGTTAAAAGCCATTTTTCAGCAGCAATCAAGATTTCATTGACAAAAACATATAGTGTTTGCTTGATACTGGGCATGTTATAATTCAGTTACAGTTCCTGTGGACATTGGACATGACCTTTTTTTCCATATATCTGCCATTAAAATGTTGAAGCAGAATAACAAACAGGCTTGTGTTGTGAAAGGTTAGGTTATATTTGAATATAAGAACTGCCTTTTATTTGCAACTTAATCTATAACAGTACAGTTTAATCGGTCTAAATAAATTCTCATTTGCTAAAAGCTTACTATTTAGATATTGCTGTAGTTATTGCAATTTGGATTTGTCCATTATTTGATTTGATTATTACATTAATAACATTTTTGTGCTGTGCGGAGGGGGTGGATGAGAGCCATTTCATAACATCCTTGGCTTATCATTATGTTTAATCAAAGTAAGCGGTCAGTAAACTGATATGTGATCATCACTTTAAAATGCGGCAGCTCCATTCAATGGATAAAAACAGTTCATTGAAAGAATTCTGGTCACATAAACGGTCTATTTGAAGAATCAATGTCTCTTCTCTGTTGACATAATTGCCTAAACGTGTTCTTACCAAATCTCTATCAGCTGTGAATAAACGCATCTGAATCAGAGAGATAGCCCCTCTGTTTTAACATCAACATCAAACCCTTCCTCCTCCTCCACGTCACCTTCACCCCATAATCCCTCTCTGGTGTGTCAGCCACTAAAATGTCAGGTGGATGATTACATGGTGGTGTACATGGCTGAGCCTGTAGCAAGCGTAGAGAGGTGGACTTGGAACAACTATTCCCTTCTTGAATTACTTTTGGAGTGTCCACATCAGGTGGCAGATTGACACTATCGACCTCAGGGGTGCTGTACTCATTGCAGGCAGGTGTTGAAACACCATCTCCTGGAATTCTGCCTTTCTCTTTCTCTGTCACATAAATAGATGGAGTTTCAGTCCGGTCCAAACATCTGCTGGAGGATCCGGCACCATCAGAAAATCTCTCCACATTCCTTTTTCTGACTGAGGTTGGTTGTCTCTTTGGTGTGTCGGAGTACTGTGCACCTGAAACTGTCCTTTTGATTTGGTGTGATCCCCGTGGTTCATTTCCCACGTCACACACAACAGTAGACTCTGTAGATTTCTTTGAGCGTGTATTCTTTGGTTGATGAGATTGGTCTCTTGACCTTGTCTGAAACGATAATGCAGGGAATTTGCACACACTTTTTTTCCTGGACAGCTGACTGCAACTGTCAAGGATGCTTGTGGCAGAATGACATTTCCTCCTCCCTCGTCTCACTGGAGGTGTAGCTGCAACTGAACGGTCAAACTGGGGTCTTACCTAGAAGAGTACAGTAAACAGACGGCTGAAAAAACCTGGAGACACTTAGGATAATTATTATTCTGTGAAATAACTGCACAATAATTTACCCAAGAATTAAGAGCTGTGCTGTTCTGTGCTTGTGTCTCTGTGAAAAACTCTTTGGGATTGATTGCTGCTCGGACTTCAGGCACATTTTGGAGTCTGGCTCCACACAAAGGCTGCTCCAGGAACAGCAGGGGAGGCTTCTCTGATTTTATGGCTTTACGGGGCATCAAAAGAAATCATTCCTGAATACCTGCTGGAATGAAAACATCACTAAATCAATGTAACTGTCAGATTTAAATAGCAGACAGCCAGATGCAGATTGATGTTTACGGTTCAGGAGAAGAGCCAGCTGTATACATTTGAACGTTTTCATTCGTAGCTACAAGCACGACGCTGTACTTACCTAAATGTGATACTTCGCGCAAGACATAGCCAGTATTGCAAACAATTAATACATGTATAAAACGTTAGTTATTTCACTGTCGCTGTCCACTATGAACTTCTTTTGTTTTGTGTCATCTTGTTACACATTTCCCGGTTTCCTCAACCATCGTCTCTGATTGGGTGTCATCGTGGTCGTTTTGTCTAGCAACTATTGGTGAACTTTTATACCACGTGATCAAAGTGACGGAAGTGGCACCCACAGCGCCAAAATTCAAAAACGTTTCTGAATTGAACAGACAGTATGTAAATAACATTAAATGAAAAAAATATCATGGATCCTTTGATTTAACCTCGAATATGAACCAAGCGTTTCAACTGCTAGTAAGAGTCCAGCCAAGCGGAATTGCCTAAAACATCACAGTAATATGAAGGTATGGCTTTATCTAGCTTTTCTTTCGTTACAATGGTGTAGTTAGTCGGCTAACGTTAGCTGTAACCCTACGTAAAAATGACTAGCCACTTAGATAATTTAGCTTCTAAACATATGACGTTCGCGGAGAGAAAAGTTTAGCTAATGTTAAGTGCAATAACTAATCTATATTTTCAGGTTTAACGTGACAAAACAATGTCCCTTCCAAATCTTTATTTTGTAGCCTTTTGCATGTCATTCGTGTGAGTCAAATGGCTGTCACATTGAACTCCGTTTAAACAATACGACATTGTAATGTTTTCATTACTTTTCTTCAAATATACATCGGTATTAGAATGAATTTACATGTTTGATTAATAATTAGTCTCAAGTCTTTAATTCGGCATACTTCACAAAAGCAGTACAGCATTTGTTTTAATAAAACAAGTCAGACGTGAAGCCATACAAACGTTGGATGTTTGCCAGGGAATCAGCGGTAACGTTAACGTTACACACAACACGTCGTCAACTGTAGACAGCTAACGACTGTTGTTCTAGAAGGCATGAGTCGCCAGGAAACATAACCAACTGACCTGAAAACAGGCTGCTAACCTGAGCAGTTGCACAGCTAAAAAACGGACACAGGAACAAGGTGACGCTGAATTTAATCTTGAGGTCCGTTATTAACATACAACCCGTGCCACCAGAGTGCAGTATGTTCTGACTGGTATTTGAGATCAACTGATTTCTTCGTGTCAATCTAAATTGTATTCAGCGTACTGGGGAACGGTTTGAACCCATAACGTTAACTGTCAACTAACTAACTAGCTAGCTGGCTAGCTAACGTTTGTAACTTAGCATTGCCTTCATACCGTCTGGCAAGCAAAGGTTCCTCTACAGGTATCTCTAATTAGCATGGTGTGTTGCAGAGATATAAGTTGAATATGTTTTCCTAATATTTGGGAGGCTTTAAAACAATCTAACGTTATGTTATCTAGATCCAAATGTTTATTTTTATTTTCTATGTGTTATTTTTTTGGACAGAACACCAGAAAACACCAAGGAGCATTTCAATGATTTGATGACCATGAGACGCAGCCCAAGGAGACCCCTGATCCTCAGAAGAAGAAAGTTGCCATTTCAGCACAATGATCCGCCAGCAGCTGAATCACAAAGTCATGCCGATGCATCAGGTTTCAAAGAACCTTCTAAATCTGCTGCCAGTCAGTGCTTCCCTGATGGTATCCGCATTATGGACCACCCTTCCATGCCTGATACCCAGGTGGTTGTTATCCCCAAAACAGCAGACCTTCAAAGTGTTATCGGGGCCCTCACTGCCAAAGGCAAGGAGTGTGGTGTCCAGGGACCAAACAAGTTTATCCTTCTGAGTGAGAATAGCAGCTGTGACGATGAATCTTTTTGTCATCTTTCTGCTGGAGGCGATGGCGTCTCTACAGCTACTCTAAAACCAGTGAAAGCTGAAACCATGCACAGCTCCCCGGATGCTAAACCTCTCACTGGAATTAAAGCATGTATGTAAACAAGGGTTTTTTCAAAGACGATATTTCAAGGACAATTGTGGAGTTTTCACCTCTTTAATAGCACTGACTCGGTTAGCTACAGTATCTTTAATCCTTCATTTGTTAAAGCAATAATGTTTTTTCCTTTTTCCTTTATCAGTGAATAAGGAGCTGGAGTGTGGCCCTCTAGATGACAGCCTCACCAATATTCAGTGGCTGGGCAGAATGAACACATGTGCCTTTGAATCAGATACTGCTAAGGTCAACAAGGAGAACCAAAACTCAAATTCACAGACTTTTCAGGTCAGCTGCTCTTGTTACCTCAATGTTGATCTCAGGCATGTCTTAGCATGTCCCCAAAACGCCATCCTTAACTTATCTGTAAATCCCAATGAATTGACATTTTATTGAGAGAATTATCTGTGTAGTATTGGGATTGCAGAAAACTGTTGTGCTGCTAGACTGTGAGATAAAGCAAGGAGCAAAAACATTACCGTGCAGGATCGTAGTTACTTTGACTAATGAGGTTATTGTAATAGCTTAGTTGAAGTTGTTAGTCAACTGACCGTTTAATTATTTCATTGTTTGCATGGGCCAGAGTTATTTTATTTGCATCAGCATAATGCCTTAAGTTTAACTCTCAATGTTGATCACAAATGGTGCTGTTCATTGAGGTAGATTCGTGGCAGTTTTTCATTCCTAATCCTGACTGATGTTGATTTCATGCATCAATATTAGGGCTGGATATTTTTTTTTAAGTATTTGGTACTGGTACAGATTACTGATTGTCTAGTAACCGATACCGGTTACTAGACAATCATTTTTTTTACACCAATATTATATAAAACAACAACAAATGACAACATTACACATGACGGCACATCTATTTTTATTTATTTTTCAGCTCACACTGCGTGAGCCGAGTCCCAGAGTTTCTCCTGCTTGTCAGACCTAATCAATATTTAGTAGAAATTTCTGTTGTCCACGTTGAAACCGATCACGTTAATCTAACACAATCTGATTTTAAAACATGTATCATGTATATAAGCCTCCTTTCTTTTTCATTTCTCTTACAGGAACAAAATACACAAATCGATGCAGAGGCTGTTCAGCAACCCATGTCAGAGAGGCCACCATACTCCTACATGGCCATGATCCAGTTTGCCATCAACAGTCGGAAGAGCAGGAGGATGACGCTGAAAGAGATTTACATGTGGATTGAGGACCACTTCCCTTACTTCAGAGAAGTGGCTAAACCAGGATGGAAGGTACTTAACATCTGAAAGATAAATGCATAATTCATGGGTGCATATAACAGAGCAGATTCAAGCCTTTGAGTGTCACTTACTGAAACGCTCATTAAGGATTTTTTTTGTTTTTTTGTTACTCATTTATAATTGCAGAATTCCATCCGCCATAACCTCTCTCTACACGACATGTTCATTCGTGAGACGTCACCAGATGGCAAAATTTCTTTCTGGACTATCCGGCCTGAGGCCAACCGATGCCTCACTCTTGATCAGGTGTACAAGGTAAGCACAACTGACTGATTTCTTATCGCTGTCACCCTTTTCACATTCTTCCACCTCTAAAATGAAGGAAACACTGAAAACTCAGTAACTTTGTATTATTGTTCATTATTTTGTATGTTTGATGAGCATAATCATCCATGGTGTCTGGGGATTGTTTTGTTTTGTTTTTCCAATCTTCATGTTTTTCTGCCCTCATTCCACATCTTTCTCTACAGCCTGGTTGTGACCCAATGACTGCTCCAGTTCCGGTGCCAATGCTTTTATTTTCCCACCAAGTAAGATGGCTTTATCTTTTTAATTCCTCTAGGGACAGTCCTCATCCATGCAGTCAGGCAGAAGAAAGCAGAAAAGGGACAGAAAATCAGATGTTCACTTTCACTTGCCTTTTTTTTGTCACCAGACCCTTCGACCCAAAGACTGCAGACGGAGGTCTAAGGTCTAGAGAAATCTTTTTTTTGTTGCAGGAGATGATTTGAGCAGCAGGGACCTGGAAGTAACAATGATAGACAGTCTGCTTTGAGACCACTGTGTCCATCATTCCTCCATTAAGAGTAGGAGCAGTTTTAAGAGGTCTAACTTTGACTTATGTCCGTTCTAGCTTTCTAAAACTAGGGAGGTAACCCAGATTGTCACTGAAGTGTAGTCAGGAAGGAGAGAGCACAGTAAGGCAGTATGTTTTCACTGGGAAAAAAGTTATGTAATGTAATTTGATTTTCACAGCAACAAAAGAGGATGCTTCCTGATGCAAGAAAAACTCCAACTAGCTCTGGTGAGTTATTAAAGATGGAAGGGTTTTGAGTTTGATGGGAAGAAAAAAATAACTAAAAGGTCATTATGATGCTCTGCTCTGAGTTGTTGTCTTTTCTACATTCAGAAAGGAGGATGAAGCCTCTCCTCCCTCGAACCGATTCCTACTTGGTTCCAATCCAGCTCCCCGTCACTTCCTCCGTCTACCTGCCGTCCTCATCGGCCCCGTTTCCCCCTTCTTCTTCTTCTTTGCAGCAGCAGAAACGGAACACTTTGCGTGGAGCCAAGAGAGTGCGGATAGCTCCTAAGGTGAAAGGCTCTATTGTGCTTTGCCGATTTATGGCCAACTACAAACACATTTTTAGATAATTTTTTCCCAGTATCAATACCCAGCTGTGCGGGAGAAATATTGTCTAGCTCTGACTAGATTTTGATGTGGGGATGCCTGTATGAAGGACACAGTTACTGGTAGAATTGTAACGTGCGTGGTTGTATGTCCGACAGGTGACACAAGGTGACGCCCCAGCTGCGGTAATGTATCCTCAGAAGAACAAAGACCTCAAGGTGAAGGAGGAACCGGTCTGTGTCCCAATTAAATGCGAGACTCTGAAAGCCCCTCCGAAGAGACAAGCCAGCGGCTCTCGGCGCAAACAGCACTTGGTTCACTCTGTGCACGAAGAGCCCGTCCTTCTCTGCCCTGATAATACTTTCTTTGACTCTGGCGTAGCCTCGGACGCTTCGGCCTTCCAGGACATGCGAGACACTGAGCTGGAAGACCACCAGCAGGAGCAGCACGGCACCAGCACGGATCGGGATTTCTCCTTCAAGACCCCCATCAAAAGTAACAGCCACCTGAGCTCCTCCACGCCCAGCAAGCCTCCTCATGTCTTACCCGAGCCCTGGAAAGTGACTCCCGTGGGCAAAGGGGGTCAAGAGGTCCTGGACTTCAGCCCCATTCGCACACCAGGTGGTCCTGCAGTCACACCGCGGCATGACTACACCACCTTCAGCTTCAACAACACTCCCTTTAAAGACTGGCCTCTGTTCAGCTCCCCCAGAGAGCTGCTCACGTCCGCTCCCCCCAGAGTACCGCGACCGACAGACTCTCCCAGAAGCAGCTGCTCCAGAGAGCTGCTTCAGGCAGGGGGCGCTGCAACACCCGCCAACCGCTCGATCACAGAGGGCCTCGTCCTGGATACAATGAACGACAGCCTCAGCAAGATACTAGTGGACATTAGCTTCTCTGGTCTGGACGATGAGGACCTGGGTATGACCAATATCAGCTGGTCCGAGTTCATCCCTCAATTTAAGTAACCCGAGGGTCAAAACATGTCATTTGTTTCCCAAAACACTATCGGATGGAATGGGGAAAAGTAAAGTATTGAGGAAAATATAAATGTAATGACGGGGACACTTGACTTTCAGTTACTAGGTCAAATTAGCAGGCTGCTCACTTGTCGTCCCTCACATCAGATGTTCTTCTCCACCTTTTGTTTTCATTGGTTCTGTCACTCATCAATTGATCTTTTTTTTGTGTGTTGCTCTTATTTCTTTTCGTAAAACTCTTTTCCGGACTGTTTTTTTTTTATTTATTTTTTTTGAGTGGGATAATTTATCCCGCCTGTCGTATCCGTCTATATTCTTGAACAAATTGCTCAAGTAGACAAATATGTCTGTAGACATGTACGTACATATACACTTATGTATGTTGATTTGCACATTTTAATATATAATTTTTGCTTTGGCGTATGTAAATGGAAAGAAAAATATATTGCCTGTGAAGCCAGCGAGAGGCGTCCATGCCGTCTGGTTAGGGCGGCCTCCTGGAATCAACTTTTAGATCGTGAGATTCTTAGCAATAAACAATGGCAAAGTAATACAAATAGCACTAACAGCAATAGGATTGTCTCTGTACATTAATCGTAGCACTGTCTTCACTGCTTGACTTTATAAATCCTGCCTTTTCTATGCATCGGTAGGCACTTTGTACCTGCAGAGAGGGACATTTTGCATGCAGTGGCTCCTCATAACACCATATTTTAAAGTAGTCTTAGGGAGCAAAGTACTGAATACTTTGGATCTATCTAGCACAGGTTCTATTAGTTTTCAGTGAAGATGCAAATGTAGTTTTCTGTAAGCCCAAATGGAACATAGGGGGGAAAAGTGTTTGCGTACAAACATCTTTTTTTTTGCAGCACCATCTTAGGAGGGCAGAATGGGAGATTTTCAGCTCCATTTGGATAACCCGTTTTGAAAATGCCAAGGAATAATGTATGACTTTAATAATACCGTCAGGTATGCTACCAGGTGTATTTATGTGAAAGAGATTTTGCATTGCAGGGAGTTGATCTGTTTACAGTTAGCGTTGAATGGCATGCAAAGAGTGAGATGTAGTGGTTTCTAGCAAACAGTTTTCAAAGCATGTGCCTTGTTCTGTTTTCTGAAGTTGGTGTTTCTATGACTGTACAATAAATCAGCTGGCGTTGGCGCCTCAGGCAGCACAAAGGGCTTTTACTCATTGTTTTTTAGATTATAAGTATTCTTTGCTCAGCTTAAATAAAAAAATAAAAAAGGTTTCTGCAACTTAGCACAAATAACAGTACAGCAATGTTGAAATCCCTGTATTGTGTATTGCATCTGGAAAAACTACAAGTAAGATTGCCTATTTGTATTTGAATAAAAAGGTAAAACTAGGGCTGCACGATATGGGGGAAATATGCGATAACATTGAATATTGCAATAACGACATTACTTGTGCTAAATAAACTGTGTACTCAGTTCTGCATTTCTGCTAAAATAGAACACATTGCTTTTTGAATTTAAAACAAACATCTTTTCCAACATTCTTTTATCAAACAAACAACATTGAATTGAGTATAAAAAGCACCACTTGACATATATTTTAATGTGCGGATTACTATGGCAAGCCATCTTAACATAAAATCTAAACACTTTGATCTCAAGAATGGAATTAAGATCAGAAATATTTTGATTGTATGTAAAAAAAACGGCTTGCCATAGTTTTCTGCGGATATTTTCTTTGAACTATCAAAAAAATCTCTCGTGTCTATTGTGATATGTTGCCGCCTTTTCTGATGTGTACATTGTGCAAGATGATAATGATATACAGTATTATGCAACTACAGTTTAAACCATTTATAGATTGTGGTTCAAGAATGACTTTATTAGTCTCAAAGAACTTTGCAAAAAAATAAGACTATATTAAGCAGTGCTTTAGATGTTCATGAAGAATGACAGTGACAGACAAAAGCATTTCTTGTTCAAGTGGCAATGGCAAACGTGTGAGCTAAGTGCTTTAAATGCAGTCTAAGAGAAGTTAGTTACCCCACCTACTGTATTTCCAGCATAATAATTGTAATAGCTTCTCAAAACAGCATCTTAAATTTATTTTTTTATTCAAATGGGCAATATAAAACCGGTTTAAAAAAGACTTCAGGACTTGTGGTGGTATCCAGGAAGTCTCCATAGAAATCGGTCTTTAGTACGTCTGGACTTCTTGTTGAGCCACTTCAAAAAGGATCTGTAGTTTCGTGCTGCAGTAGTCTGGGAATTTTGAAGAAAGTCAGAATTATGGAAGAGTTGAGATGGCTTTTCATTCTTGCCTAAGTAAGGATAACATGTCTAGAGTGGGGTTCACTAAGCTAAGTGGGCTGGTTTGTAGTAGAAAATGTAAATTATAAGCTGGACCATTTCTTGTGTGAAAAGTCAATTTCCTCTCTTATATGTTACTAGCATTACACACAAACCTTAAGAAAAGTTAAGCTAGGTTTCAAAATGGCGAGGCACCTTCTGCTCTATTTTACATACTCTATATTGATCTTTTCCCAGCAAAATAGATAAATAGAGTTCTAATATTGGTATGACTTACTGAACATACGTCTCCATCTATGGGGCAAGCGAAAGCGGTAGACAGTCACATAATAAACTGGGACCCCGGTCAGTGTGAGAGCGCCGCTTTTTCCTGTGTTCCAGGGATCCGAGTAAAGAGACAGACCCACGATGAAGAAGCAAACCACCGTGAAGGTGACTGCGATGACCAGGGGCACCTTTGGGTCATCAAAAAAATCCATTTAGCCTATGGTAAAATGAAGCATGCTGTACAGTTGGACACACTAACCTTGAAAGGTCTCGGGTGGAGAGGGAAGCGATATCGATGGATGAGCATCCCCAAAGTTGCCAAGGCGATGAAGGACCAGCGAGCAAAGGAGGCAAAATTGATGAGCTGGTAGATCTCTCCAGTGATTAACATCACCACCACCAAGGGGTACTGGAGACAATACAGCTATAATGACTTATCCATTCTCAGTATGCTTCTGTTGTCACTGTTATATATAGTGTAGCGTAATATTCTACTAATATCATGTTACCAATAAACACAAGTTGCTGGTTTTAAGTGTGTGGAAAGTACTTAACCAGTAACAACACAGCAGGCAAAGGTGTGTGTCTGCGGATGTGAATCATGGAAAAGATTGGAGGCCAGTGGCCCTCCCTGGCTCCCACAAACAGCATCCTGCAACACAAACAGTAAGAGACAATCAGGTGGTTAGCAGTCATACTTGGCTGCTTTTAAAGCACACACATAAATGACAGCAATGACCTTTCTGTGCCCAGATTACCTGGGTGACCCAAAGAAGCCACCGTTAAGTGCTCCAAGGCAGGATAGGGCCACAAGAAAGGGAATAACAGAAGCCAAACCCGCAAAAGCACGGTTCGCAAATGTCTGCAGAGACACAGGATTAGAACATTTAGACATATAGTGCATATTTCTTTACGATTTTCCTTTTAAATGCAATAAAGCACTGACCACAGCCACAGCATCAGACAGCAGGAGCTCAGCAGGAGTCATCATGGTGTAGTAGGCCACATTAACAAACACATAACAGACCGTCACTGTCACCATGGAGCAGATTATTGCCAGTGGGATGTTTCTGACAAGACAGGATATACACAGAGAATGTTAAAGGCAACACGACTTAAAAATAGATTAAATAGAGAGCTGATGTCACATGTAAAATACCTATTTGGGTTTATGACCTCTTCTGTGACAAAGTTCAGATAAAACCTAAATGGAAAAAGGTTCACACAAGCATTTTTTTTATATATTACTGTTTAATATACTGTCAAAGAGACAGTGGAAGGGTTCCATGTATTTTAAAAAGAAGACAATGAGTTACCATCCACCATAGGCATATAGGCCATTATAGAAAGCCAGTGGCAATCTATCCAATGTTAATGAGTCAACCTCAAAACCATTCTGGAAATTCTCAGTTTTTCCTAGAAAAATACAGAGAAAGAGAGAGAGAGAGAGAGAGAGAGAGAGAGAGAGAGAGAGAGAGAGAGAACTAAGCATTATCATCAAATGACAATTATTTGACAGGACCTAACAGCTGTAAAGCTATCCGTATCCTCAGGAGAAATAATTACATGCTCCCACCTTTGGCCAGTGCGATGACACCAGGGACGATGATAAGGACCAGAGCAAACATCTTAACGAATGTCAAGGTGATCTGAGTGCGAGAGGCCAAAGTCACACTCCAGCAGTTGACTGCAACCACAAAGGCTACAGAGACACAAATACAAATAGCTGGTAAAGGAAAGCTTAAGAATCTATATTTTACACAAGATGGACACATAGGGTTATTAGATAGATGTATTGATGGAAGAGGTATAAAAACTACTCACTCACTCCCAGGATGCTGACAAGTTTGATTAGCACTGTGGGAGCAGCACAGGGAGCGTAGAACGGCTCCACCACATAGCGGCCAAAAGCCAGGGACACATAGGAGGCCACAGCTGGCCTGGACAGATAAAATATGCTTGTTATGTGGTGTGATCACTTGACTTTAAGTCAGGACAAACAGAAGTAGGGGTGTCACGATTCAATTTGACCTTTTTTTTTTGGACAGCTATGCCAAGATAAGATAGCAGAAGGGTACTTTGCAACAAGTTTTTCAGTTTTTTTTTTTAGTGGCGCAAGTGAATGCACCATTAGTTAACGACATGTACCTGAAGGCACCATGATTGTTGTAGGAGCACACATGCTTTTCTTTCGTTGTTTGTTTACATAACTCACTAAGCTGAAGGCGAAATGTTTCCACACGGTGACTTCAAGGAAGCAGGTGGATTTTCTGGGTTTTCTGATTTTTCTCCGGTATCTCCGACTCCGGTAGTGTCATGGTGTCTGGAAAAGTCAAGCTAGAGGCTACCGGTAAACTAGCGTTAGTCTGTGGAGGTAGAGGTCTTAAGCTGCACGCTACCAGCCCATTAACGGTTTCTGCGGACATGCGCAATTAGGCAGGGGTGGAGGTCCATAGAAATACTGGCCGATATTGCCGATCCTGCTTATGGTTCTGAAATCGAAAGCTCATTTCGATCAATTTTCGATTTAAATCAAAATGGTGACACCCTTAGAAGGAACTAATCTAAACAAACCTGATGAATAAGAACTCAACCCAGAGTCGTAAAAAGGCCGGCAGTGGCCCCAGCGTCTCCAATAGGTAAGTGTAGTGGCCCCCTGATTTTGTAAAACTGGTGCCCAGTTCTGCATAGCACAGGGCCCCTAATGGAACAGAAAGCAGACTAAGGGCCACATTCAATTTCAAAACGGTGTGCACCTTTTTGCTACGGTTTCTGTGTAGAACGACATGTTTCCTCAGAACGTTGTGAAAGGGTGTGCAAATATGTGCATTGGCTTTGAGAAATGTTTTCTCATGTTTGGTGGGTGTGTCAATGGTGATACCCAATCAGCAGAGACGTGTATGTGAACTCAGGGCAATAAGAGATCACATTTTGTCAGGGCTGAACTTGGAACAGGAAAAAAATATATTAGACGTCCATATTGTAAAAAGTGAGGTTTTGTGTCTTTTTTCATAGCAGATTGATGTGCTACATAAATACTGTGAAATTATCAAAACAATCAATTCATAAATGCACACCAGTATTCAGAAACCTTTAAGCGAGCCGTCTGGACTTCTTATGGTTGTGATGTCACAACTACTAGACATAGATAAAAAGTGTTGCTGCAGGGCCATTACAGTTATTATATATAGAGACGCCCATGGCAGATGCAGAAAAGCTCACACAGCCACTAGCATGGCTGTAGACACTGTGTCTTGTTATTGTGTGACTTATGAATAACTTGCAGGAAATAAAGAACAGATGAATATATACATTTGAAAACAAATCTAGGCTACTCTTACATCTTGCTATCCAAAATAAATAACAGATAGATAGATAGATAGCTTTATTTGTCACATATGCACAAGTACATAGCGAGATGATGCTTTTTGTGGAGTAAGCCTTTATTTGACCTTTATAAAAAAAAAATACAACAACCACTAAATGTGACAATCAATCATCTTATTTTATTATTCTATTCCAAAAAGAATAATGAAAATATTGAATTCTTAAAAGGATTTAAAATATGTGTTAAAGAGTGTGGATGATTAAAAATATATAGTAGGCCTATTCCATATTGAGTTTTCCTAAAGTATTCAATTCCATGTATGCAACCACATAGGCCTACAGTAAGTTAATACAGTAAGTTAATACATGTCAAAGTCTGTAAGTTAATACAGTAAGATGCATGTAAAAATTCAGTTCAAGTAACACAGAAATTAACAAGTACATGTTTACCAAGACAGCAGAGACAAAGCATTCCATTGGGCATCTTACCAAATAAGGAGAGCACCCCACACAGCGCCCACACCAGCAGAGAGAGCCCCACGCTGCCGCTGTTCAGTAGGACTCCCTTGGGTGCAATGAAGATCCCACTGCCCACCACTGTACCAATGATAAAGGACACAGCAGGCAGCAAGCCGATCTCTCTCCGAAGGTGCACCACCTCCTCTTCCGTCTTCTCCTTCTTGTCATCCTCTTTCATTATTTGCGCCCCGTCCATTTCACTGTGGCCCTAGATCCCAATATGAGACCTCAAACTGACCACACTTAGTTTCCTTCAAACTGCTCATTAAAAGTTTGCACCTTTTATGAGTCCTGCAAACTTAAGTTCTTACCTTTTTTCTATCTCCGAATCTTTTCCACTTTTCCCCTGATGCTTTCCCCAAAATAGCATTCAACAGTCCTCTTTGTACTTCCTGTTAACCCTTCTGGACACACATTTTCAACTCTAGTGAATGTGCATGAAGCTGTGGTAGGAAGAGGCCAACACTGGCCAGAGATGGCCCCCTCTCCCCCTAACTTGTCCTGCATGGCTTTCTCCCCTTATTGGCTCTTACACCACCCGCCCAGTCTGAGCAGGGAACAAAGCCAGCCCTCTTCCCAGCCTCAGCAAGTTGTAACCGCATTTAAAGGCTTGACACATTCCTTCATTGTATTATTTGTATGTGTGCATGTGCACTTATGTGTGTACAGCTTGATGAATGTCTTTTGGGCTTTGGGGTAAAAGGGTCAGGGTGATGTAGAGGCAGCTGCACAGACTGCAGGAGGGCTGCTTTCATAACAACAGACATTTTTTATCTTGTCTCATATAAATCTCTGTTTTACAATATGTAAGGGGCTTGATGTTGAATTCCTTTATTTTGGCCTGACCACAAACACAAACGAGCACAACAAATGTTTGAGACTTAAGGCCACCAGTCATGCAATAACGTGTCAAAATAATGTAGAGCTCGCTGGCACTCCAGGATTTTAACCACCACTCTGTTTTTTTCTGCGGCGCACGACAAAGCGGAAACAGGAAGCATGGACGAGTTTGAGGGCAACCGGATGCCAGGACTCTCGGAGTGACTGCAAGTCTCTCTTGTACACCAACTGGGTTAAGATGAGTTATGTTATGAAAGGCTTGATCCGACAAAGTAGGTCATTGAATCGTTCTGCAGGCATTCTGAATCATTCAAAGTGCTTCTCTTCTTCTCTTCGCCGTTGTTTACCTTTTTCGTCTTCTTTTAGTCCGTAGAAATAGCAATGTTGGGAGCCTTTCCTCAGTTGTGCCACCTCTGTTCAGGAGAAGACTGCAACTAGTATCGCGACCACCGCCCGCGACTCGAGTGTCACTGCCCGATGTGAGTCGAGTGCAGATTCAAGTCGCGCACGCGTCACTTTGCGACGAGTGAAGATGTTAGTTGCGCATGCGTCACTTTGCAACAAGTAGCATACAAGATGCTAACGAGAGACTCCTGTAATGTCAGTACAGTAAAAATGAACCTCTTTAACAAAGTTCGTTCACTGCTGGCTACAAGTTAGCAGTCACACACAACAAAGTTTGTCAGTTGAATGGCGTTTTGAGCTAACGTTAGCAACCTAACAATAATTGATAGCTAAAACGTTTTTGAAATGATTTCCATCTTCTCTTATTGTTTGTAAAATAAGTTTGTAAATTGAATAAACTTGAAAAGTTTAGTCTTTCATGGATTTCACAAATTTCAGTATGACACACTATGCCGTAAACCGTTTAAATCTGAGCATGCGCAACTTCCCATGACGTCACACTGTCGCGGACGGGTCGGGAACGACGAGAATACCAGACACTTTAGCCTAGTTGTCGCCTTAAATATGTTTTACTCTGAATCTATAATGTTAAAGGAAATCTCTTGAAATTGGCAAATTTTCACAAACAAATGCTCATTTCCTGGTCTATTCCTAAGCAAATTTTCCCTATACAGATATTATATCAGGAATAATGGAGACAACATTAGATAAACATAAATCATGGTTCTTGCAACATTGATTTCTCCATGGATTGTATCCTGTTAGCAGCTCCTCAGTTCTAATGGTGCAATGTCACACTCTGATCTTCTGAACAAGTATGGTATTACAACACCAAAGAAATACGCTTTAGATTTTTATGCAATCCCTTCCGGTGCCTTAATGCTTCTTAGAGGCTATTATCCGTATTTACAGTGCTACCACTGGGTCCTGTTGTTACCGGTGTTGGTCGGACCTGTTTCTCTTGTTTAAATATTATTATTGATAACCGTGATATACATGTTTAAAAAAAAATTGGCCTCTGTTCTGAACGTTGTTTCCTAATGGAATAACTTCAGACCTGCACTATTTGTTGCTTACCTTCGGAATATCTGATTTCAAATGGGGTAAAGGACGTGACTTTTTATAATGATTTATTGTTTTTAATCCCTCCAAGATATTTCTACAAAGATACAAAAAGGAAATTGATGTGGTCTGCACATTTTGTCAAAATGGTTTCCAATGATATCTTTTTTGGTCATGTCCCCAATCTTGGTTATGTCCCCAAATTTTTTTACTCTACAAAACAAATCAACCTATTACATCATCAATTCATAAAAGATCTCAACTTTCCAATCATAAACCATCATTTTTCTAAAAAGAAGAAAACAATTTACACCCTAAATCTATGTATCCTATAACGTAAGATTTTTTTTGGTATGTTTTCTGTTTGTTTTTTATAGTTTTCATATTACCATGTTTTTGTTAATACATTAATTTTCAAAAAAGTAAAGAAGATCTTGCAGAACTGTAAAGAAATCACAGGTGATGCGTAATATACAGCTCTCTATTCATAGTTATTATTATATATGTGTCCTTAAATCACACAGAGATGTGATGTCAAACGGTGATTAAACACATCTTTGCCTATTTACAAAACAATAACTGGACTAATCAAAAGGATATAAGAAGAATGTAATAAGGATACAGCAGGTGGCGAAAATGCTCTGTCTGATTGTCAGTCACCATTAAAAAAAAGAAGAAGAAGTAGCCAGTTGGCACTGAGAGCTGGTTTGTATTGTTAGGTTTTGCTGCTTGTTGGCAGACTTTTCTTAGCCCACTCTGGTTTGGGGCTGGATCAGCATGGCAAGTTTTAGTCTGAAATGTCATAGGATGAAAATAGGGAGATGGATTGTTTAAAGAGTGCAGAGTAGAAGAGGATGAGGGAGAAAGGATAGCAGGAATAGTCAATTGACAAATTGTCTGATGAAGGCCAGGAAACGCCAGGAAAAGGATTTTGATGGAAGTTCGCTCTCAAATTTAAAATGGGTAGTGACGGTGACTTGAGAAAAGAAGGAGTCAACCATAACAAGACTAAATGGGCATGGGCTCAGGGCAGGCACAAAACGTCTACCGGAATATCAGTGGATAGGAAAGGTCATAGGTAGGTTAGTGCTCCTTTTTTAGCTGACGTCATCAACGGTTCAGAGCACGCCAAAACCAAGATGGAGAAAATCAAATTCATGGTTTAGGCAGCAGCTAAATTCCTAAACGTGCAAGATTTATCAAGGGAAAAAAAATACTTATTTAGTAGTAATAGTATTTTTTTAGCCTCCAACGTTGCCTTCCAGACAGCTAACCCTAACCCGAACCCTAAACATAACCGTTGTCGTGGAACCTGGAAGGAGTGTTGGGGGCAAAAAACACCAAACACCATTTAGGTGAGGGTACAGAGTCGGCAATAGATCTTACTTTGGTGTCACAGCTGAGGAGTAGTCGTATTTAGTAGTATTTAAAATAAGCACTAAAGGTCATCATCTAATATTCATAGGTTTTGGAGTAGAAAGGGGGATGGAAATTCGAGGAAGAAATTGGAACAAGTATAAAATATTAACTGAAGGAAAATGAAAAGTATAAACCAGAGAATTGATGATCTCAATGCAGAAATATAGGCATTGTTTTTCTAGGAAAAGCGAAAGAGTAGGCATTATTTAGGAATACAATAAAGACCGTAAAAAACATTTTTTTTGTCAAATGTTTTTTAGGGTTGACGGGTCTACAGTTTGCAGATGATGGAGTTGTGTGGAAAAAGGGGGAAGGAATATAGAATATTCTTTCTTTACACTTTTTAAAAAGTACTAAATACAAGAGGTTTGAGGGGTAGGGAGGGGGGAGCAAGTAGGATCTCTTAAAAAACTGAAACCTATTCAGCGCAGTTTTGGATTATAAGTGCCCAATTTACCAGTCTGCATCAAGAACATTACTGAAAAAGTTGGATATAATTCAGTATCAGGCCATGATACTCCGTTGTGGGGCGATCACAACAACCCCAGTATCACCCTTGCAAGTAGAAATGAATTAAAGGCCATTGGAAATCAGAAAAAAATCAGATTTGCATTAACATACTGGGCAAACTTCAAAGTACATCACCCTACTCAGAAGGTGTTCCAACCTTTCCACGAGAAGGAAATACGACAGATCAAGAGCTTTGGCTGGACAATAGGAGATGCCGTTAATGAAATAAGAATAGGGGGTATAATGTTAAGTCCCACTATACCACTCTAGCTCCACACAATGGTCAGAGGAAGGGTTACAAAATGTAACTTTCCCTCCAGCACCATCATCAGGTAGAACTTTTCATTTGTACAATATTTGGTTTATGTCTTAATACATGCAAAACATCAGTCTCAGCTGTACCTTGTGTTCAGTGTGTTGTGTCAGTTAAACGTGTGCGTGTTTAGGTGTTGTGCTTTTTTTTCAAGGAGCTGTATTGGAGAGTCCTTTGGTGTCTCATCCTGCATGCCAGGGGATGTATTTCCTTTATGTATTTCCAGAGTGGTCATAAAACCCAGTGAGATAATTAAAAGACTAAATATAATTTATAAACATCATAAACATGACTTTATTTCCTCTACAGACTCTCCTGTTGTCTGTGGTAAACACCCCCCCGTCTTCACCCTGCTTGCTGTTGTATTCTTCACACACTGGAGGACAAGGTCTGTATAACCTGGCAAGCACTTGAAAATCAATATGTGAGCTAACCCTGGCCAGTCACACCTCATTTTTGTGATTTTGTTTAAATCCAGGAAACAAAGGCTATGTTGAGCTACCTTCTGCAGCCCAGACACAACTTAGGGACTAGATTTCATTCTGCTCACTCTTCCTCTTTACCATCCCAATCTATTTTGGGTTTTCCCTGTCCCTGTCATCCTGTCACTATATTGCTTGTCCTTAGAAAAAAGATCCATATGAATGTGGTTAATTAACTGAGAGGCTTTAATGAGCTATGATTGGGGGGGGAGGGTTGATGAGCAGGAATCACCAGAACAAAACTGGCTGCATCATTTAACAGGGGACCAACAGAGAGCAGTCTAAATGGTGGAGTTCAGGGGTTTGAAAAAATTCATATTTTTTTTAGCATTGCATGTGTTTCTAAATGTTTTTTTAAATCTATAGTGACGGTAGTGGTTATTTGTCCTCAGATTGACCAAAAACAAAAACAAATCCACTGAGGAAGGAAGCAATCTTACACAGAGATAAAAACGTTCATTAGCCATGCAAAGATGGCATTTTGTGAGGTTTATTTGCCCAGTTTAAAAAAAAAAAAAAACACATTTTAACAAAGGAACAATGGCATCTCTAGGCTCTGTCTAGTAAAAAGTGTCTTAACTGCTACATTCCTGCTCACCCATATACAGTATGCAGACTTCACCTGCTGGCTCAGGCTGGGTGGTACTTTCAAAACAAAAGCACTAAGAGATACTTAAAGTAATTCAAGTAATAGATACTAATGACGTAATCAAACTTATGTGGCTGCATAATTCAAACAAAACAGAAACAAAATAAATAGTACATATTTACCTATTTAAATATAACAAAAAGAAAAGACAAAGAAAAAACATTGTTAGATGAAACTATCCACAACACAGTAATTAGGATTAGCATGATGTGAATCAAAATAGTGATGATGGTGAATGATCATAATTTGACTTTTAAATAGCAGCACACTTAATCTTTTATCTTTACATCCAACTTCAGTGCTATAAACACTTTAGTCACGTCCTTTGTGACTGAAATTGTTGGGCCACTAACTTGTAATTATATCTGGCATTATGTCATAAGAGTTTAACATGGGGAAGATTTTTACATTTTAAAAAGCCATCCCCATTCATTTATTGGTTTATAGTTAAACTAAAAGGGATGTCTCCTCCAGACCGAGAGAGGGTGTGCACGAGTGGGTTTCAGGTCCGTCCCACTGCAATAACCTCCCTCTTTGACCAGAGCGAGGTGTAGCAGCGAGCAGCCAGATGTCTGGATGTGACTATCAGCGGAGGCATTTTTTTTAGAGCTGGTGACCACGCAGGTGGAAAGAACGCTCGAAATAAACAATAAATACAGTGGAGACCGGGGGGCTGTGGATGCAGATAACGGCACGACGCGACACCCATCAGTGTGATTTACAGTCCAGTCTGCATTGGTGGTGTTGATGGCTGATTAATAACCAGTCGTAAAGAAGTGTGTGGGGGGGGGGGATTGTGTGTTGCAGGAGGACAAGAGTGAAGGCACTGATAGAGGAAGGAAGAGAGAGGAGGAGTGTGTTAAAGCGAGAGAGAGAGAGGAGTAGATAAAGCTAGAGCCAGGATCATGAGCTCTGCACTGCCTTACGACTCGCTGTCTGCTCGGCCGAGTCCCAGCAGACAAGTTTTGGACTGGGAGCGCCAGCAGCTGGCTGTGCGAAGACTTTCCTCTCCCCGGGGTTTTGACCTGCTCTCTCCACCTCCTCTTCCTAGTCGACCCTCTGCGATACCTGGCTACCTGCTGCCACCCTACCAAGAGCAGGAAGAGCAGCTCCACCAGCAGCAGCAGCGACTATCCTTGTCCGTGGGTTCAGAGGCCTCCCTGGCACCCCCTGCACCGCCACCTGTGGGCGCTGCCCCACCCTGCTGCCGCCCATTTGGAGTCATGCACCTCCTCCGCCTGGGTCTCCTGGCCTTCAGCTGCCTCTTCTGGGCAGCAGGTTTAGCCATCTTAAGCCTGGGTGTTTGGGCACAGATTTCACTGGCAGACTACATGTTGCTGTCTGCCAATCGCTACCCCAACGCCCCGCTCATCCTTTTAACCACAGGTGCAGCCATCACCGCCTGGGGCTTCCTGGGTTGTCTAGGGGTGGCTGCAAATCTCCCCTGCGTGCTCAGGGCTTATGGGTTTTTTCAACTCGCAGCACTAATAGCCGGTTTGGCAGCTGGACTCTCAGGTCTCTTCTATCGCGAAGACATTGCCGGAGGATTTCGCAGCGGTTTACAGCGAGCGGTGGCCGGCTACACGGAGGATGAGGGCCGTGCCGATGCATTAGACAGCCTGCAGAGGTCCCTGGAGTGTTGTGGAGCTGATGGTTGGCATGACTGGCTCACTTCGGACTGGGCTATCCAGCATATGACCTTCCTGCTCAACGAGAATGGCACTTCTGTGTCCCTGCCGGACAGCTGCTGTGTGAGACGCAAGGGCTGCAAGAATCGACCCCTTCTGTCGGATGATGTTGAAGGAGTAACTGCTGCAGGAATCCATCCCCATGGCTGCTTCCGCAAAGTCTTTAGTTTGGTCAACGACAACGTATTCCACATTGCTGCCACAGTATTAGGATTGGCCTTCACTCAAATCGGAGGCATCGCCCTGGCTTGTCTGCTGGCCAACAAACTGGCACCAAGACAACATCGACGTGTAGTGGCACATTAATGGTTAAGGTTAAAAAATTAGGTAACCCACGCCAAGGAATGACCAATTAGTAGATAATTAGGTTTGGGATTGAACTTCGCCCTTAAAGAGTAATACAGTTCTAAAGAGGGGAGAGTTATTTTGAGCATCCAGGTTTATGGGATTACAAAGTCTTGTTCATTTTCTGCATAGACAATGTCAGATGCATTTGGATGGGCATTTAAAACTTTCCCCACACAAAATCAGCCACTGCTTTTATGAATTACATGGTTCTTCGATAAAAACAGTCAAACGTACAAGCCTGCATAAACTAAAACATAAAAAGGAGAATCTACTGCAAGTCCTGTTGAGCATTTTGTCAACTTTTTGCAAGCATTGCTAACGGCACGCTAAAGCTAAGGCTGACATTTTGTAAAAATCAGATTACTTTCAGTTTCGGGTTCAATTTGGACGAATTGAGCGACTACAGCAAGGTGAAGAAAGCACAATTTCTCAGAATCTAGTCGTTAAATAGTTAAAACTGAGGATCATAACATAAACCTGTGGTATTGTTAAATTATCTAAAATACTTCGTTTCTATATTAAAGGTGCTCTAAGCGATGTTGGGTGACAGCACTTATTTGTTGACGTTCAAAGTATTTTCTAACAAAACGAGGCTAGCTCGCCCCTCCCTCCTCCTCATCCCATCCCCTCTCCCTCCTTTCCGTGCTTCGGCGCACTAACCACCCTAACCCCCAAATCCTGGGCTGTCTACAGAGACCACTTTTTTTTTTTTACAATGTGTTCAGGGGATGGGCAGCTCATGGATAGTGAGGAGATGTTTGCTTTATGTGATAAAAAGTGTAGCCTAAAAAACATGTGACATCGCTTAGAGCACCTCTTAAGGAACATTAACATTAAGAAAATTTGGGAATTTAGTGGTAAAAAGAAAATACTTCAGGAACCAGCATCTCTTCAAACTTTGCAAGTCTTTGCATGACTCTGTCTACTGCACAATAAAAAATACTTCTTTCAGTGTGGAAGGGACAAATGGGTAGGGTGAGGGGTGTGTCCATTCGATACCTGCAAAGGAAAAGTCTGACATCACAAATTAGGGTGGAACCGTAAATCTCAAAAACTAGATGGCAGTGCAAGGAGACTCTGTTCTCTGATTTTGTTTCAGAAATGTTTAAATGTTGGCATGGATTAATATGCTTCATTATATAAAATGTAAAAGCTAGTATTATTTAGGGTTAAACTACCCTCATTTTGGTAGATCATGCGATTTAGCACACCTCAACGCTGAATGTGCAGGAATGTTCACCAGCCGTTTTCCACTTCAGATGATTTAGTCTAGCTGTGTTTAACAGATGTTCACATCTGCATCATTTAGTTTTCCAATCACAAAGACTACACTGTGCTTGAATGGTGCTTTTGAAAAGAGCTTAATAATCTATTGCTGTCTGTGGTATTTTTTGTGTTTATAGTCATCATTTCCACTGTGTTAAGGTGCTTTGGTAACTTTGACTGCTTTACATAGTTTCTTCCAAATGTCTCTGTGTTGCTAGTTCGTTTGGTAGCACAAACTCAGTCAAAAGGCACTGAATAATTGTAAATAGCATTTTTTACTACATTGGCATGACCCAGATGTGCATCCCCCTTTCTAGCATGAAACTTTCTCTTCTTCAACATCAAACTAATGTTGACATAAAAAAAATAGCTCAAAATGTTCAGAAAAATCTTTATTCGCTTTTTTGCACAGTAGTAAGATGATTGATATCACTCTGAAAAAGATGAAGCTAATGCTAGCAGCCGCTTAGCTTAACCTAGCATAAAGACTGGCGCAAGGGGAAACAGCTAGCCTAGCTAGTTAATTTTTGTTTAATCCGTACAAAAGGAATACATCATAAATATACACTTTATATCTAATTAGTGAGCGTTAGAGGACTTGGTAGATATATTTTGTTACCATTAGACAGAGCTAAGCTAGCAGCTTCCACCTGTTTACAGTCTTTTTCCTACACTAAGCTAACCATTTTAGGCTGTAGCTTTATTTTTAGCCAGGGCTACCAACTCTCACATTGAGGCCAAGTTTTATCACAAATAAAAGTTCGAACTCTGTTTCCTTGCATCATGTTTATTATCAAAAGGGTTTTTTAGTGTTGCTGCTGAAATTCAATGTCTGACCTTGTATATTTGCAGTGTAGTTGCATTATTGTGCGCGTAGATGTGTTTCCAATAGGCTACTGAATGTAGGCTACCCTCTCTAATCATTTAAGTAAATTATATAAAATATAAATAATGTAATAATGCAAACGCAGTTTCTGCAGTTGTCTCATTGAACAGATTTTGGGTGTTGCTCAGGCTTAATTATAAATTCAGCTGTCAGCCATATGTCAGAATATGTGTGATATTTAGATGTTGAATTATTGTGTTTTAAGACTTCAGTGTATCACAGACGTAAAGGTTTTTTGTTCCTCAAACAAACTAAAGAGTCAGATCACATAATCCCAATGATCTATGAATGAATGATCTAACAACAAAATATGAAAGTCAAAAGAGTGGTATCTATCTTCTCATTTTACTCTCTGCAGGAAATCAAATATGTATATTTGCCAAAATGTGTAGCCACACCATAGATGAATGTGAATGTGTTTTTCTCATATGAACTTGTTATTACATGTTTAAAGATTATTATATGCACTGAGATAATACAAATCCATTCGCCTTCCTTCTTTTATTGCTCTTGTAATTGTAATGTATGTGTGTGTGTGTGTGTGTGTGTGTGTGTGTGTGTGTGTGTGTATATACATATGTGTATATTTGTATAATATATATATATATATATATATATATATATATGTATGTGTGTAATGTATTCTAATAATCACCAACCGTGCAAACAAGCAAGCATGAAACCAACTGTAAACTATATCTGTCAACAATAAACAACAAAAATCTTTGCCTCATTACAGCTGATATTGATTTGACAATGGGAATGTAAAGGTCTGCTGCCCTTGAATATAGGCTATTAAATATATAAATGACAAAAGCATTCTTGTAATGTTGATGTAGTGTAAACAACATACAGTACTGCATTGGTAAAGGGACATTTGAAGTATGTGTTGTTTGAGGTTTTAATGTGAGTTGTTCCCTCTTTAAGAAGGAAATACCCAAAGATTATTTACCTCATCCTGACAGGTGGCAAGATTTAATCTCCTGTCAAATTTCCACCCAGTGGAACAATAGAAATATGTTTTATTCTGTCTACATTTTAAAGACCTTCAGAAACTGCTCCAGGTCTTTATTTTATGAAAAAAGGCCATATTGGAGGTGTGCCTGAGCGGTAAATTCTCAGCGCTGGGAGTGACCTCTGGCCAGGCCATTCTAAATTATGGCTAACTGAACAACATCTCAATTCAACCACCTGAGACAGTGATTAAGTCTGCCCTCGAAGGCAGACAACCGATAGACACACTGCTGAGCGTGACAAAACACAACAGCGTGACCCAACATTGATTAGTTTATGGAGCAGAAAAAGATGACCTTTGCTCACATTGGGCAATATAAATTAGATTTTTGTAATGCTTCACAAACATTACCTTAAAACCAACATATATCTACATTTGGAAACCGATAGGCTTTGGTCTGTGGCCTCTAAACAAAGACTACCATTTTCATGACCTAATTATTGGTATTGATTAGCCTACATTGTATGGTCTAACAAGGCTTGCGGATGCTTTCTGTCTGATTACACTGTCCCTGTTGAACCTAGTTTGCCTGAGGTTGTTACCTCTCCACTAGCAAGTTTGTCACACTAAAGAGTTCTGAGAGATGTTCAAACTGCACTTACAGACAGGGAAACCACAAGGGGTATTTTGCTCACAATACCTCTGAAAGCTACAGTATTTTAGGTTGGGTGCTTTTAATGTGCATATTTATGACTTCTACCAAAACATATCCTCAGTGGAACGGAAACATAAAGGCTGCAGAATGGTGTAGCAAATATAGTCTCCACAGCTCCAAAACCCCTCACTAAAGATGAGGATCAGTCTATACAATTAACTTAATTAGGGATACTAAGCATAGTATAGTAACCCATACATTACAACCTTAAAAACACCTGTTTTCATACAAATACGCTTGATTGTTTGTTGATTTAAAATCCTTAGATATATGCTCTATTAAATCTTTTAAAAGTAATATATATATATATATATAT
>NC_045755.1:14751953-14759704 GCF_008692095.1 Etheostoma spectabile | reverse complement strand
ATATATATATATATATAGGTATGTCAATGGAGGCTATATTGAAGGATTTAATATAGCCTACATTGAAACTTTTTTTTGATTATGAAACTGCTCAAATAAATATGGCTTCAGGCTCTCCACAAATGGGTGTGTCTCGGTATGCTTTCTGAATATGATGACACGGATCCGTCTTATTTGTATTTTGGTTCGCAGCACTTGAGGAAATAAATACACTGGATAAATATCTTAGACTTGGACATTTAGCTTGTAAGGTTTTCCATTTTATTCAGATACACGTTAAGAGTGGATGGTAAGGCATTTAGCCAATATTTTGGGGAGAATAGCCTAAACCACACTTGGGTGACATTTGTAATATCGTGTAGGCTATTGTATTATTTTGTATAATTTATTATGGAATAAAAGTGTAAGTCTTTATCTCTACTCTCCGCCTCTTTAAGTCTCTCCTACATCTGACTCCTTTTGGTCTTTCGGTGTTTGCACAGCAGCCTGTACTCTGCCCCACATTTTATTTGGCAATTCTCACCACCACTCGCTCGCTCGTCGCTGCGTAAAAGCTGCTCTTGGAAATGTAGTTTTTGCGCACACCGAGGTCTCTCCGAAATGGATTTTAAATCCGAACTCCTTAAGTCGATCTGGTACGCCTTCACATCTCTGGACGTCGAGAAATGCGGGAAAGTGTCCAAATCGCAGTTAAAGGTAAGCAGGAATGTATGTAGCCATATTAAGATCAGGAAACTGAGCGAGGGGCGTCCACTGGACACAGAAACAGACTGCTACCTTTTCATTTATATCACCCTTTCTGGCTGGAGACAAACCAGAGTTTATCAGTCTCTTCTGTTGCCTTTGTTTGTAGTGAAGTAGGCTAGGCCTAATAACTTAATCAACGTAATCAACGTTGCAATCAGCAAACGCCCTAAAGGTTTACACACAAATCCAAATATGTAAAAGAAAAGAAAGAAAAAAATTATTCTAACGTAATCTGCTGAGATTGGAGGTGAGGTGCAGTGGGCCAAGTTTCAGATTCAAGCTCAAAGTCCAACCTTTGTCTGTTAACCAGAAACATAAGTCTAGTGATATAATACCATCACTGTCAGCGTTTTAAATAAAAGGCAAGACAGAGGACATCAAGTTAGATCTTATTCAGCAATGTCTTCCCTCCGTTTTATTTTTTTTGTTTTGTGATGTAGCTTTCCTCCCAGTTCCTACATGCCCCATAGAAGAGAAGAATCCAGGGAATTAGCTGAAATATGTCCTAACACGCTCTGTGTGTGTGTGTGTGTGTGTGTGTGTGTGTGTGTGTGTGTGTGTGTGTGTGTGTGTGTGTGTGTGTGTGTGTGTGTGTGTTTCAGGTGCTTTCCCACAACTTGTACACAGTGCTCAACATCCCACATGACCCGGTGGCTCTGGAGGAGCACTTCCAGGATGACGATGATGGACCGGTGTCTAATCACGGCTACATGCCCTACCTCAACAAATATATACTGGATAAGGTACTGGGACTGTTGACATTGCCTTTTCAATAGCAGTTACAGACATGTTATCAGTTTATGTATGCTTTGTTTCTTTTATTGAGTTAACGTTTTTTCAATCTGAGTATATTTGTTATAGTTTTTCTTACAAATGATTGCCTTTGAATACCAATTGTTCTTAAATCTTCTCATGTCCGGTACATTTCTTAACTTTGGAAAGCACTTCATTATTAATTTTATTATTATTATTAATTATATGTGTTGTGTTGATGCTCTTTTTGGGTTAGAAGGAAAAATAATCTTATTGGTTGAGTGACTGTATATATCTATAATTTGTGTTGTTAAAACTGTTTCCATCACATAAAATTTCATTTTTCATTTCAATTATGTACATTTTTTGGTCTTTTCAGGTCAAAGAGGGCATGTTTGACAAGGAGAAGTTCGACGACCTGTGCTGGATGATGACCAGAAAGAAGAACTTCAAGGGTGTACCACAGGGCGCGCTGCTATCCGAAAGAGACTGTTTTAAGCTCTTCTGTTTATTCAACCTTCTGTCTGAGGACCGCTACCCGCTGGTGATGATACCAGAGGAGGTAAAAGATGTTGAGGATGGTGTGAAACAAGAATTTGTGGTAGGACTCAACATTGGGAGCGACCTGATTTGATGGAGACTCAAGTCCTTGATAATTTCATCTGATGGAATTTTTACACCTCTGAATAAAAAATCCAAACAACTTGTCCTTGTACATTAAGAGAAAAGGGTCACATTTGAAAAAGAATAGACTAGTGCAAATATTCCTTCCTTAACATTCACAAGGCAAATTAAGTTTAGTAGAGTAACAAATCACACGGAGAAACAAGACATCACAAAGGCTTTTCAGGCAGACATAAGGCACTTTCATTATGATTTCCTAATTGTTAGAAAGACATATGCGCCATAAAAACCCAGCTTGTGTCCCAACAAAGTCAAACCGTTAAACAATTTTTTAACAGCAGAAAAGTACAAGCAAGTAAGTTAATGAGTCTCTTCCTTCCTCCACTTCCTCCATAATGCCTACGGTTTCCTGTCGACAGAGACAAAAATAAACAGATTTTTCTACTATCAGCACAGTAGCTTTCCTCTGTAAAAGTGCAGTATATGTTGCAATAATACACTGATACAATATGTTATTTAGACTTAAAATATATCATTTTTGTAATCTTTTCTGAAAACACTTACAGCATTCTAATGCTTGAATGCTTTTAGGTGGAGTATCTCCTTAAGAAGATTTCGACAGCGATGAGCCAAGAGTGGGATGGGAAGCCATTGGAGGACTTAATATCCCAGGGTGCCACAGTGCAGGATGATGACATGTCAGTGTGGACCTTCCTGGAGCACATGGCAGCAGGCCGGCTGCTGAGGGTCACCAGTGCTGAGGCCTTCAGTCTGGCTTTGAATGAGGTCTTTCTGGAGATGTATCACAATGTCCTCAAGAGGGTGTGTATTTTCTGCATGTCCCTGTTTCTGTTTGTCGTCTTCTCGCTTGTCGTTTTTTGTCTTTCATAATATCTGTCTAATGTTTCCAGGGTTATATGTGGAAAAAGGGGCATGTACGCAGGAACTGGACTGAGCGTTGGTTTGTGCTGAATCCCTCCTCTGTGGTTTACTACGTCAGTGAGGACATGAAAGACAAGAAAGGGGAGATCCAGCTGAATAAGAACTGTGTCATAGAGGTGGGTGAGGAAATGTAATGTAAACACTATGTTTAATTATATGGTAATCAGTCAAATGTTGTGCTTTTGATGGGTTTCGATTACAGCACATAAATGCCCAAATCCTTGTATTTTAATTCCAAGCTAAACTATCTAAAATGTGTTATATTTTCTGAGTTTCCTCTTACTTTTTAGCCTATTGCAGACAAGGAAGGGAAGCGCTGTTTGTTCTGTGTGAAAACCCACAACAAAACCTTTGAGATGAGTGCGTCTGACCAGAGGCAGAAGGTGGAGTGGACTCAAGGTGTGTTGGTGTGTATTAGTATTAGCATACAAAGTCAGGAATTACATTTTGACTGCAGTGTTTTATCGTGTGTGGTCACTGGTGGTTTTTGAATTCAATTCACTGGTTTCAGATGAGACATTTTAAAAGAATAGTTTCACATCATTCAATGTTAGATGAAAAGATTGTTACCAATGAAAAGATTGTTGGGGTATTGAGCTTCTCATCTAACTTCAAGAAAGCATATCATTTTTCCACAAAATGTCAAACAATTCATCTTAGTCAAAGTCATAGTTTGGTGTCATTGTTTTTGGTGTTTGCTGCACTTCCCAAACATTGCTTGTCAATCAACTGTGTAAGTACTGATCCAGTAAGAAATATCACTCCTTTGTTCATTAATAAAACTAAAGAAACACCAACAACAGTGTCTACACTATCTACAGTTTGTCTTTTTGCTACCTCTCCAGCTATTCAGACAGCTCTCCGTCTCCAGAAAGAGGGCAAGTCTTCACTTCACCAAGAACTGAAATTGAAGAGGCGGGTCCAGCGGGAACACAGCAACCGGGAGCGCAGCCGGAGCACCCGGAGCAGCTGCAGCAGCCGGAGCAGCCAATCTGACGACTCCAATATCCAAGAGATGGAGAAGATGGAGAAAGAGAAAGACAGACAGGATTTAGAAATAGAAAGTATCATACAGGTAATAGCGGAAGGAATTATTGGAGAGGTGATTAATCCTAGCTCAGTTTTTGCCTTTTAACCTTTATCTGTGTTTTGCAGCATGCACGCGAATTAGAAACCAGACGGAGGGAGGCAGAGGAAAAAGAAAGGAGGAAACAGAGGGAGGTGCAGATGGAGCTGGAGAGGCAGCTGAAGGAGGCCGAGACGGTAAGGGAAAGTTTTCCAGATGACAACGTTTATTTACAATTCTCTAAAATGGATTTAGAGTTCTGAAAACAGCACAAAAACGTTGGCATTATAAAAGTCAGGCTTAACCTTCAGGGATTTGTAGTGGTGGATAAACGGTAATGACATTCCTGGAAAAGGGGATTCAAGAATTCAAGAATAGGTCAGTTATTTCCACTTAATTGGTGTGTGTGTGTGTGTGTGTGTGTGTGTGTGTGTGTGTGTGTGTGTGTGTGTGTGTGTGTGTGTGTGTGTGTGTGTGTGTGTGTGTGTGTGTGTGTGTGTGTGACTACTCCTAGTTGAGAGACAGCATGCAGGCAGAGATGCAGGAGAAGGAAAAGGAGGCTGAGCAACAGAAGAAGAGGATCCAGGAGTTGGAGCTGACGCAGCAGAAACTGGAGGCTGCTCTCAACATGGAGATCCAGGCTCGGCTGGAGGAGGAGAGGGCCAGACAGGAGCTGGAGAGGTAATAAACAAACCAGATGTTTTCAACATCTGACACTGTGCGTGACTTTTCTGTCTATGTATCCACAGATTTTCAATACACGGCAAATATCTGTATAGGAATTGATAGAGTAGGGTGTCACATTAACTCCATGTTGATGGGACAATATAAACATTAGTAATGTCAAAAACATATTTTTTAACACATTTTTCAACTTCTTTTATTTGTCTTTTTTATTTAGTAATAATTTATTTGGATTTTCTTAGATTTCGGGACTACTTCCCCTAATGCTTTGGGGATTGTAAACAGCAAGTATAATGTTGCCGAGTAGTTTGTTAGCAATGGGTTAAAACCATAGTTGTTTATCCCTGGTTAAAACTCAACCCGTATTTGTTTACATTTTTGCAATTTGACCCTATTAGCAGAATGCCAAATTAGCTATTAGCAGTCCCTGTTTACAGTCTACCTATGGATGTACAGACAAATATTACTGGATTACTTTGATACTGAAGAAAACTTTAAACATGACAATTCTCAGGCAAGTTCTGTAAACACATTACTGGATGTTCATTCACGATTTATACGGCCATCATAGATAATGGTATTCTCATGATGTAGACAACAATACTCAGTAGACATAAGTAGTCAAACTGAATCTAAGTGAAGTGTCTTTGTGTTTAGATTTGACTGACTGCAGTTCTTGCTCTTCTCTTCTCCAGGTTGCTGCAGGCGGAAGAAGCAAAGAAGAAGCAGTTCCAGCTCCTCCAGGAGCAGCAGAGGGCATTGCAGTGCCTCAACACCATACTGGAGGCCTCAAACGGCAGTCCAGAAGAGAATACCCCCTCAGCTCTTCACTCTGCCTCTCAGGAGCTCCAGGATCTGCAGGCCTCTCGCCAGAGGAGCCACCAGCACCTGGAGGTAAACTAGAGATAGTTTGGATTGGCTCAGTGTGCAGCATGTTTAATCATGATAATAAAAAAACACTCATGAGAAACCACTTGTTTGATATTCTTATTTCAGGAGGTACAAGAGAAGCTGAGATATGCTAGTCAACACGTACGGCACTGGAACGTCCAGCTGAACCGCCTGATGACACCCATCAGTCCTGGAGGTGCAGTATGAGCTCAATCTGGTCTGTTTGGGTCTTTAAGGGGCAACACAATATATTTAATTAGGTTACTTTAAGGTTCAGTCAGCAAATATGCGCCCTACTGAACTTGACAATAGGACTACAACATGAATTAAATTTGAATTTACAGGATATTATTAACAATATTGATCATACTTGCGGAAATGTATTTTATGTTGGGGGTGCAGCGGCCTACGTACATAGGCCTACATACTAATATGTGCCTGTGTGTGTGTGAGTGTGTGTGTGTGTGTGTGTGTGTGTGTGTGTGTGTGTGTGTGTGTGTGTGTGTGCCGTGTTATACAGGTGCGTGCCTGCCCTTGTATGCGGCAAGCAGGAGAGCAAACAGTTTTTTGCTATAGTGAAAACAAATATGGATGGAACAGAATATTTTGTTACATCGATACATGTTACAATACATTTTGACAATTCTCTGTTATTGGAAATGTTTGGATCACAGCCACCCCTGGAATATACAAATTGTAATATCTAATATGCACACACATATAAATAGCCTATATATGAACTAATATTACTAGAATTATTTTTTTCTAATGTTCATCTGGATCCAGAAATGCATCAAAATACAGTCATGGCAAACATATGCTAGAATTTGTTCCTTAAAAAAGTATCGTAGTATTGAAAACTGCAATGATGCTTGTTAAGAAATCTCTTAAAAATAGATCTGGATCTGCGTTAAAGGAAGGGTTTATTTAATGGACCATGGTCTAATTTCCCACTACATTTGATTAAAAACTGTTCACAATTGTTTGAGATATTCAGCTAACAAGCTAACAAACAAATTAATCTGAATTAAAACCTACTTTTGCAATCCTGACCTAAAACTCAAATGTATCACGGAGCATCACAAAGATAAAACATTGTTGTTAATGGTTGTTGTTTTTTTGTTGTTTTTTGTAGAACGTTTGGGAAATCGCCTAACATCAAAACGCATGTGTCCCAAAAAGGAGGGAGCGCTGGCCAGTAATGAGTTTATCTCTAAATTCAAGATAGGAGCTGATCAAATCAACCAGATGCCAGAAGACAGCGAGACGCTGGAGGAACAGCTGGAGGCTGCGAACCTGTCAGATGGATCAGAAAAATCACAGGCAAAACCCAACGGACAAATGTGATTACCCTGTTGACGGTTTCAAATCCACAAGTTCAAATCTGATAGAAGAAATTCTTGTTTAAGACAGAGAGTGGAAAGTGAAAAGTTATTTACAATACATAGAAGAATCTGTGCAAAATACATTTTATATTTATATTTTGAAATGCAGACTAAGAAGGACAGTGAGGAAGAATCACACATTGTGATGCAGGATTTAATGAAACACATTTGACAGATGAACTGAAATACAGTTTTGTACAATAAAATTTATTGGTGAATGATGAAATGTCATTTTGTGATATTGATCATATTCGTGTGCAACACATTTGAATTACTACTATCTCTCTCCTACAAAATATCGCTATCAACATCAGACTTCCTGAAGTTGATTTGAATTCAAGATCAGTCAGTCTTCTCTCGCAAGTTTTCTGTTGCAACATAACAACTGAACTCACAGTTAGTTATGTACAGTTGTGTTCAAAATAATAGCAGTCCAACATCACTAACCCCATAAATCATTTTTTGGAAGAACTGATATTTCTTCATGACAAATAATTTACTAGTAAGTATGGCAGAGTCATAGAAAACCAACAGACCCAACAGTCGTGACATGCATGCTGCTCATTCTGTATAATAGAAATCTGTAATTGAAAGGGCCATGTTCAAAATAATAGCAGTGTTGTATTCAGTTAGTGAGGTGATTGATTCTGTGAAGAAAC
>NC_045755.1:14751461-14751943 GCF_008692095.1 Etheostoma spectabile | reverse complement strand
TATGGCCCATATTTAAGGAAGGAAGGAAGCAAATAATGTGCATGCTGGTTATGGTGCATTTCACACTGAAATACTCAGCAAAATGGGTCGTTCAACACATCGCTCTGAGGAAATGCAGATTTTGATTAAAAAGTTGAGTGGAGAGGGGCAAACATAAAGAAGTGCGAAAAAATTATAGGCAGCTCAGCCAAAATGATTTCAAATGCCTTTAAATGACATCCAAAGCCTGAACAAAGTGGGAAAAAATGGTTGTTTGAAATGGGTCTTACAACAAGACAATGACCCAACACACACCATTAAGTGAGCAAAGTCATGGTTCCAGATGAACAAGATTAATGTTATGGAGCGGCCAGCCCAATCCCCGGACCTCAATCCCACGTGGGGTGACTTCAAAATGGTGTTTCCGAGTCAAAACCCAGCAATGCAGAGGAATTATGGAATGTAGTTCAATCGTCCTGGGCTGGAATACCTGTTCACCGGTG
>NC_045755.1:14749326-14751439 GCF_008692095.1 Etheostoma spectabile | reverse complement strand
CAACACAGATGTGAAGCAGTTCTCAGAAATAATGGTTATGCAACTACATATTAGTGCAGTGATTCCTAGTAAAGAAAACCCTTGAGACATTTTTCAGTTCATACAATGAATGTTTGAGTTTGTAAGAAAAAGAAAAATGCAAATACTGCTTTTTTTTTGAACAGCCTAATATTCCCTTTTCTTTACGTTGTGTGAACACAAACTTGACCAATTTTGGTCATGTTTTGATTTGGAATTGAATGTGAAGTGTTCCCAATGCATTGCTATTATGGAATTAAAAGCTAGTCTAAGGATTTTGGACATTATTCCCTTTTTTTAAACACACTGATATTATTTTGAACACAACTGTACATAGGTAATACACGCGTAACAGAAAAAACTTTTTTAAAATGCAAATGATGTCAACATTGCACAAGATGGGTTTACTTTTTTGGTTGTCTATATACTGTAGCTTTATGTATAATAATAATAATACAAAAAAAACTGAGAAGTGCAGTAAGACGATAAGCAGCCTAATATTATCAGCTAATAGTAGCTTATCACAGATATTTCTGTATTGGTACATGCAGCATGTTGGATATAGATATATTCTTAATGGAGTTTAGAAACAGTAGTATTATCTTTTGATAGTAACATGCCCCACTCAGTACATATCCTGGTCACAGCTCATAGCTTAATTTATGAGATCTTTCCCAGATGTTCATGTATTTATGTCTAAAGAATGAAGACATATAGAAATAATATAAATGTATAATATATAAATGTATAAATGCAAATTAATCCACTTTAATGCTATAAAGAATAAATAATTAAGTCAGAAAGTGCTTTCTGAGGGACACCTTTAATAAACAAAAGGCATAAGGAATTAATTGTACCATATGCAATCAATATTTCATAGTAGTAATAGTTTATTATATCATATTGTGTTGTGTTTATTTGTTCAGTTTTACTATGTCTTAACTGGTAAGAATCGGTGGGACAATAACGTTGGATTCTAAGATAAAACAAAAAATAAAAATACAAAAGGGGTAATCCTAAATTGAATACAAATTTTGAGATTGGGTATTTTTCTAAATCTTTGGTAAGGGAAAATATTATTTAATTTAAAATTATTAATTATTAAAATTATTTAATAAAAAAAACTATTATATAGTATTAAAAGTAGTATTATTTTTTTTTATTGTAGCCTACTTCTGTATTTTGTACTTAAAAAAAAAAAAAAGTATTGATGACATATTGTGACCTGAAGGTGTCGCTGCAGCAGAAAAGAACCGGAAAGCGAACCGGAAACAAAACAAAATCAAATCCTGTTTGACCTAAATTAAGATGGCGGCTCTCGTGACTGTCTCGTGCTGACCGTTAGGGCTCAGACCTTAGTTATTCGTTCACTAATTACAGTTTTTCCAGGCAGAATATGGGTCTTTCTTGATCCGTGAAGACATCATTAAGTGACGCCATGTTGTCATCAGTGGTTGTCACGCCAGCAGCCTCCATAGGGAAGTTGAGGTCGCTGGTGTCTTTGAGCAGGAGACTGTCCAGCAGCCACCTTGGCTCCCAGGATGGAGCTCCCCACCTTCCGCCCGAAACCCCCGCTCCTCTCCTGGGAAGCGAGCCGCCTGCGATGGAGCGGAGACCCAGGAAAGACCCCAGCGGCTGCTCCGTACTCCTCTTCCCCGGCCAGGGCAGCCAGTTTGTGGGCATGGGTAGAGGACTTTTGAAGTACCCTAACGTTAAAGAAATGTTCACGGTGGCCCAGAAGCTCCTCGGGTACGACCTGTTGTCTCTGTGCCTGGAGGGCCCCGAGGAGGAGCTGATGAAGACGGTTCACTGTCAGCCGGCGGTGTTCGTCACTTCACTGGCTGCTGTAGAGAGGCTCAACCACGAAAACCCCAAGGTTTCTGTCTTCTTTTAGTTATTAATCTTTATTCGATCGACAGCGGGGTTTTTTTGCAGTTGTGAAAGAAGTACTTCGATAGTTTAAGTAGGCCTACAATACAAATACTGTATTAAAAGTAAAAAACCCTGCATTTAAAATCTTACTTCAGCAAAAGTAGCAATGGGTAAAACCATTGCCGTAATTTACAGGAAAGGGTACAATATCGAATATTTGCCC
>NC_045755.1:14735178-14749316 GCF_008692095.1 Etheostoma spectabile | reverse complement strand
CCCAAAAAACAAAATCTAATAATAATTTCCTTTACAGAATTAAAAACATTTGCATCATAATTTGATGCAGAAAATGCACACATTGTTGCAGGAAATTCACAAGAATGCAGGAAAAGACGTATTTACTTTGCTAAAAAATTCTATTTTTGCTCAATTGTAGAGATCTCAACCCCCCAATGTTGAACCCAAAGTTACGCCCTTGGGTAAAAGATGTCATTTTGTTGTATTTTAGTTTGTTTTTTTTGTCTAACTCTTCACACTTCTGTCCACAGGCCATTGAGACGTGTGTTGCTGCTGCGGGTTTCAGCGTTGGAGAATTTGCTGCCCTGGTTTTTTCGGGTGCCATGAACTATGCAGAAGGTAAACGTGTTTCTTAACTTGTACTTGATGTAGATGTTGCTCAGTTAAAAGAAATATAATATATTACCCCCTCTGTGTCTTCTAGCGCTGTACGCAGTGAAGGTCCGTGCTGAGGCCATGCAGAAAGCATCAGAGCTGGTTGCTAGTGGGATGCTTTCAGTCATCGGTAGGCCACAGGCCCAGTACAAACATGCCTGTGTGCAGGCTAAAGAGCACTGCACAAGCCTGGGCATCGAGGAGCCGGTTTGCTCTGTGGCCAACTATCTGTTTCCCGATGGCAGGGTCATCGCAGGGCACCAAAAGGTATGGAGCATTATGGCCGCCATAAGCTTGATTCATACTTCTGTGTAAAATCCAACCTGTTGCTACGTACGTAAGTACGTGGAGACACGCACCTACACCCCGGACCATGTGCCGTAGCCTCTGATGTGCACCTCTCAAAAAATGTAACTTCATGTCCTAGCGACGTATAGTACGTCGCTCGGCCGTGGCTTGGTAGAGTTGCATTTCCCACTACTCATTTCCTGGTTCTCCTTCTCAATAAACAATAGGAAATCAAGGAGAGGGTTAACTTTTCCTGCTACAGATTTCCCACCGTGGTCAGAAAGAATGGGGGAGACACTTTGTTTTCTCTCACTATGACTCTAGAGTCACTGTACTCGCTCCGAAGATAATGCTGTCACTCTCTCACTTTCCCTCACTCTACCACACACTTCCCACACACGCATGCCGACTCAACCTCCGCAGAACCATAAATCCCGCTTTAGGATGAACATATAATATGACACAAAATGTACCACAACAAATCCTTTACATCTTTGTTGTTTTGTCATTACAGTGCTAATAAATCTGCGTAAAAGTGTGATTGAAAAACCCTTTTACACAGTTTTGTCTCAGACTCCTCTTGTGATGTTTCTTTCATCATAACTGTGTTGACTCCTCAGGCTCTGGATTTCCTCCAGAAAAATTCACGACGTCTCCAGTTCGTGAGGGCCAAACCTCTCCCAGTCAGCGGGGCCTTCCACACCGAGCTGATGGAGTCGGCTACTGAGCCCCTCAGAGAGGTGCTCCGACAGGTGGAGGTCAGTCAAACTTTCTTCATGGTGTTATGGTAATTTAATGATTTCCATGTTTTTTTGGGGTATTTCTTCCGATTGTATACATTTGGAAATGTAATAAACATGAAGTGAATGTAAAGGTTGTCCTCTTTTTATATATAGTGAAAGAATTTTAAAAGTGTACTGTAAAAAATGTAAAATGAACCATTTTAGTGGCGCCCTTAAATTACCCCACTTTGGGAAGCATTAACAATCTGTAAGAGTGCTAATTTACAAAACCTATAAGACAGATATGATTTTAAAACCACCCCTTTTAAACTGCCCAACGAGCACCGTGCTCTAAATCAGTTTCTTTGTAGTTTGATAGTAAGCTAAAAATTGTTGGTAATTTTTTTTGACATTTTATAGACAAAACTATCAATCAATTAATTGAAAAAAAGAATCTTCAGATTAAATGATAATGAAATTGTTAGTCGCTGCAGTAAACAAACCAAGGGAAAAAATTACCTCCACTGCCCCCTTTTAATATGAGTTATTTTCATCCACATCTCACAAAAGGTTTTCTAACCTCACCAATAGCCATTTTGTTCAGCTACCAATTTTTCAAGGTCACACACCTTGAGGGCTAGTCATGTAACACGAGTTCTCTCCCACTCAGGTCCGTCGCCCCGAGATCAACGTGTACTCCAACGTGGACGGCAAGCGCTACATGAATGAGAGCCACGTGCGCAGGCAGCTGGTGAAGCAGCTGGTGTCGCCTGTGAAGTGGGAGCAAACTCTGCACGAGATCTACGAGAGGACACAGGGAATGAAGTTCCCCCACACCTACGAGGTCGGCCCCGGAAAGCAGCTCGGCGCCACGCTTCAAAAGTGTAACAGGAAGGCCTTCCAAACGTACGCGCAGGTGGAAGTGACCACTTATGAAGACTGAATGCTGAGATGTAGAGGTCAAAAAATGGGCTTCGGAGCTCGTTTTGATGTGGCCAGGACCGGCAAGAACTGTTAAACCTGCAAGCTCCTGTGGTTGCTTCTCATGGTCTTATTATTATTATTATTATGTAATTAAATATTTTTTATTAATGAGACATGATGAAAATTTTGTAATTTAGAAGTTTATTTGCATCACATGAAAAAGCATTTTCAAATCTGAAACAGAAAGTCCAGCTCCCTTCATTTTATATAAAGCAAGGCTACATATAATTTGTAAAAAAAAAAAACCGTTGGCCTCTTAAACCAGTAAGAAACTAATCTGGATACAAAAAACTGCAGGCCAGCAACAGTCCAGTCATGGGAAACATGCTTTTTTGACATTAATACAACTGTGAACCAACATGACACTGCTACAATATGCTGGCCAACTCCTTGGGCAATACTGTAAAACCAATTTAACAATTTCCACATGCCCTGACAAATTTGACAATTTGAAAAAAAAATTTTTCACCTGTTTTCCGGTTATATAGTGTCAAATTCAATACATCATTAAGATAGTATAAAAAAGACGTCGAAGTAAACAGCAGAAACAAATCAGAAATAATTGTCATTCACTTGCAAACCCTTTTTTGTCAAATATATAATGGCCTAAAAGGCCTGCTTATGTCCCCGTTTAGGCTTTCCATTCCACCCACAGGGCCCCCAAAATGGTCACTGCAGCCAACAGCGCCACAGTCACCAGTGCCCCTCTGGCCCAGCCAGTGCAGGTTACTGGTTTGAAATTGGACACCTGTGAAATGAAGGAGAACGTGCAATGAGACTTGAGTTCAGAAAATACTTTTTGCATGCATATACATGTACATACCGTATATATGTTTTAAACTAAGCAGTAGTAGCATAAAAGGTCACTTAAGACACAGGTAGAATACCCCAGGCGCAGTGCTTGCTATCCAGGCCTTCACCGCTGCAGACACGCCCTGGAAGCCCCATAACTGATTGTGGATATCCCTAAAAGAGAAGCAATACCAGGTTACAATTTCTCAACAGCCAGATACAGAAAAGCTCTAGAGATAGACGTTTCTTGTGATTTATACCGATATATTGTCCTGGTTAATGCCTGAGCGGGTCTTATCACGTCTAGAGGTGTCGGCAGCCAGTTCAGTTGTCTGCTGGTCCATTCCCAGTCCATCTGATCGCCAATTAGAGCCAACTGTTGCCCAATGGCCCGTGCAGCCTGGTCATTTATCCTGAGGGAGCAAACAGACATGACTCTTGTTCAGTTACCAAGATTTTCACAATGTGGCCTTAATGGATTTCTCACACAAGCAAAGTGCTGTCAGACTGAAGTATGTAATGAATCGTTATAAGTAGGGCTGGGTCGATACGCTTTGTCCAGACTGGATTCTAACGAAAAGCAACAGTACATGGGTGCCAATTCAATGTGTATTGGGTTTTTCATTCGTTGCGATTCAATAGTATTGAGTATTGTGATTTTCTTTTCCTTCTTTAACAAAAACAAAAGTTGAATAATACACTTCTAGAGACAATATATCATGAGACAATTCTAAAAACAAATTCTTTTCTAAAAAGAATGCACATCACGTCAGTCAGTCCGTCTGACAATTATTTCATTTGTAAAGAAGTACATAACATGTATTTTTCGCATTTTCTGCTTTCAGTCAAAAAACGGATATGATGTAGGTAAGAAAAAAGAAAGAAAAAAAAAACTATTCTAGGGGGAAAAAAAGCGATTACTTAAAATACACACATACGATCACAATACACACGATTTTTGATTATCCCCACCCCTAGTTATTAGAAACAGTGCTTTATTAGTCCATATTTTTATATTATTAGGTGTTAGATAAAACCCAATCCCACACCAAAGTGATTCTTTTTTTATACATTGTTGTGTGTATTGTGGGATCAGTTGTTTTTGGTACAACTGATCCCACATGGTCTGTAGCCTGAGGCGCCGTCTGTCTGAGCTCTATGGGGGTGGTGTTATTATGACTGGTGTCTTGGGAAGGGCCTGCACCACATGTACCTGAGGTTCACGTCAAACAGGGTGTCAGTGTCCACCTCACCAGGTCCAGCCCGGAGGGAGACGACGCGACTCGGCTGTCTTGTTTGTTCCACCATTTTGTTTTCTGAAAAGAAAAACCGTTATTATTCAAATGATTCACTTCAGTACACGTGAGAGGAAGTTCCTAGAGCTTCATCGGCCATGTTATCCGTGCTGGACTACCAACGTTAATAAACAGGCTATGTAAATAATGGGTCATGTGCAGGCTAGGTGGTGGCTGTGTTACCAGGGAGCAATCCAGGTAGATAAAACAGGCTCTCCCAGGTTTGAAGGGATGACATCATCTGTTGGATAAAGTCCAACAACACCTTACTACTTTAGGCCTTTATATCAACTAAAGTGTTTTTATGTTTCAGATGTCTGTTTAGAACTATAGAAAAAAGCTATAGAGGTATAGAAACTGTCTAACTACCTGATCTTCCTTTATTACTGTATTTATGACTTGTTATTTTCCCCAACCCTTAGGTCTGTTCCATCCTACACGCACCTGTCCTATGACCAGTTTCTGTTGTACCTGCACTTGTCTGCCTCAATGCAAATCCATAATTTCCATAACTCAAATCAACCAAACTGCCTTTATTACTGAAGAAATAAAAAAATCACTGGTTTCCAAGAATCTACCTATAGACTTCATATTTGTTTGTTGATTTACAATAACTATAGAAAAAAATATTATAATGATGTATGTTTATAGTATTTTGAATACTACCTAAATATAGCTTTAAATGTGGGAACCGTAACAATATAATCATAGGTTAGGCCCCATAATAATACCCAGATGACAGTTTTGGAGTATTAATGGTACAACAGCCTATAGTCCTTTGCCATATTGTCATAACAAAGAGATGAAGGCATCACCCAAAGCAAACAAAGGTTGTTGTGAAGATCACACATATTAGATCACACGTTAAACCTGCACATATTAATTCATTAAAAAAGGACTAACTATATTTACAAATTAGCAGTGTATCTTGTTGGAATAGTTTTATGTTAGCTGTTAAACGGATATAAATGAGGCCGCCCAAGCAGTAAACAGGTGCATGCACTATACAACTAGAAAGAAAGAAAACCCACCTGTTGTGTTGATTAAAGTAGACGCCGCCCTGTAATAAGCATAAATACATTATGATGAAAATGCTTTGAAAGTAATAAAATAGAGAAATAAAGGTGTTTTGCATGTGTAGCCTACTTACAGCGGCGTCCTTTAATCTCGTTGCTTTCAGATAATATGACGGGCCACGCCTTTACCTGCTGATACCATGAGGAACCACCCCGTGGCATCATACTCACCTTTCATAAATCTCTCTCTCTCTCTCTCTCTCTCTTTTTTACCATAAGCCTTTTGACCATTAACAGGTGTTTTATTGTGAAGGTCAAAAACAGAACGTCCTCTTTTTGTAAGCATTTTGTCTTGACGGACATCCATGGAACAAGCAGTAACACATTTTTTATTTTTTAATCAGATACAGAAAATACAAAAACGAAACACAAGAATACAACACATGCCAAGGGTCAGTAAAGAATAAATAGAAAATAAATTAAGTAAAAAAAAACTCTTTGCTAGGTCTATGCTCACCCCTGCTGGTACGCTGTGGTAACGACGTCCTGTAATGACATCACTGCGTCCTCCGTTGCTAGGTTATTCTCCCGGAAGGACCAAGCCCATACCGACGTCGTTCATGAGGAATTTCTTGTTTTAGAATTACACTTAACATTGTAATTAGTTGAAAACAATATCACCGTATGTTATGTTACATTTTAATACCTGAGACTTTTATTGTGAAGGGTAGTTTGACCGTGGTGGGCGTTTCGACACGGTGTCCAGCTTCACGACGCCATGGGATCAATAAATGTAGCTTGTTAGCAATAAAACCGCTAGCTAACATGGAAGCAGTTATTATTTAATGTTAGCTGGAGCTATCAATGATGCTAACCAACTGTCGCTGTGTCTCGGAATGAGTTTAGCAAGCTAATGACAGTCTGGTGAGATTGCATCACTGACTGGGTGATGTCCGCCCAGCCTCTGCAGCAGTCTTGGGAGGATTCAGCCATAGACAGTTAAAGAAGGATTCAGCCGCCTGCTAACAGAGCCAGCCCCGGCGGCTATTTGATGCTGATGACTGGCTGTTTCCTGACATTGATTTGTAGGTAGGTGACTGCTTTGGCGCATGGTAGCTGCATGCAAGGTTTTTTCTCTCTTTTCCTCTGTGCATTGTATTATCATAAATCCTATTTGTTTACCTGTTATGTGCTCCACCCTAGTGGGAGGCACCATGGCCGGTAAGGTGAAGTGGGTGACAGATATTGAGAAATCCGTGCTCATCAACAACTTTGAAAAGAGGGAATGGCTTCAAGTTACAGAAAACGACGACTGGAATTTCTACTGGTAGGTTTACATCTTATCCACATTCCTCTTTAATCCTCGGACACTGTACTCTGCTGGCACCAAACGGGCAGTAGTGGAAGAAGTACTCCTTATTTGCTTTAATAAAGTATGAATACCACAATATAAAATACAGGCAAAGATCCTGCGTAAAAATATCTTACTTTAAAACCAGTTCAGTGGTTGCCAATTTTGGCTTTTGGGCTCATCCAAATGGTCACGAGTCATAAGATAATTTATGAGGTAGGGAAGAAGTAAAAACGAACCTCTGCTATAAACATTTTTACTTTTTTGTAAAAAGATATCTTTTAATCTTTTGTTGCCACCATGTGGCAATAATAGTGTATTTGGGACTGGTGTCACTTAAATAACACCAACCAAGACATCTCTTTGGTTAAACTCCTATCAAGTCACAGGCATCTGAAACGTGACAAGAGTTCCCCAACTAGGCACTGTTTTAATTTTTTTACTTTCACACAAGCCAAACAGATTGGAAACTACTGGTTTCATTTTTTTTTAAATGTATTGTATTTGTATTTTATATTCTTTTCATATGTTTATTATAACTTTGAATCTAAAAAGTAAAATAAATGTAGTGGAATATAAAGTACAATATATGACCCTAAAATCTAGTAGGGTAGAAGAATAAAGTAGCATAAATTAGAAATATTCTGGTAAAGTGAACGTACCTTATCTGCTTTTTACGAGATGACTTTCAAATTTCAAATGGTACAAATAGAGTGCATGTTGATTCTGTGAATGTCAATATTTGAGTAATAATTACATTACCAAGCTCATTTCTGGACCCCAGACCCTTCCGATCACCATAATACAGGTTCATTTGTACCCACATGTAGGATGAGCGTCCAGACCATCCGAAATGTGTTCAGCGTGGACACTGGCTACCGCCTGTCAGATGAGCAGATGGTTAACCACTTCCCCAACCACTACGAGCTGACCAGGAAGGACCTAATGATCAAGAACATCAAACGCTACCGCAAGGAGCTGGAGAAGGAAAGCAGTCCGCTAGCAGAGAAGGACGAGAACGGGAAATACCTTTATTTAGGTATCCATTAGAGTGTAGCAATGCACACATTCTTTTCCTTACAATGCTGTCTATATTTAACTATTTGCTCTATATTTCATGCAGATTTTGTTCCTGTGACGTTCATGCTCCCCGCCGATTATAATCTCTTTGTGGAGGAGTACCGCAAGAACCCGTCCAGCACTTGGATCATGAAGCCCTGCGGGAAGGCTCAGGGCAAAGGCATTTTCCTCATCAATAAACTGTCCCAGATCAAAAAGTGGTCCAGAGACAGCCGCACCTCCACGTGAGTTACCGAAGACGTCGTCCTAACACTTCCTGTAAGGAGGGTTACTCTTTACAGAGATTTGCATGGTGCTGTATATCCCTTCTCTGTTATTTCTCTTATAATAAAAATAAACCAAAGAGCATCAATAGTAAAATATTTTGAATGTATTTGAACATGACGGCCTGTATTATCTATCCTATGAGCATTTGAATCCCAAGTAAACATCCTAAACTGATAATCATCGTTTGTGATTTGCTGATATTTGGCATGTTGCTTTCTGCTCCCAGGTTTGTAGCAGCATCTAGTGGCAAGGAGGCCTATGTCATCTCCCTGTACATTGACAATCCTCTGCTGATAGGAGGGAAGAAGTTTGACCTGCGTCTCTACGTTCTGGTGACCACTTATCGGCCTCTGAAATGCTATATGTAAGCACTGATTTTATATGATTTTTTTACGTTGAATATTAGCACCATTTAGTGCAGATGTATTATTATCTACATGTAACAGAATACGGCTGGTTTGCTATAGCATTTGTCTGTAATCAAACTAAACAGTTTTGTCATGACTTATTCATTCAGTAAAGATTTTCGTAATAAATAAATGCCATTGTAGAAAACCTTTAGTAGCCATTATTATTTTTTGTCAAGTATTTTGTTATTAAACTTGCTTATTGAGTCTTAAAGAGTAAAGAATAGTTTAGATTTATTTATTAGCTGACGGACAGAAAATTATTGGCCAGTATATTTTTTTTTATATATATATATATAGATATAGATATATATATATATATATAGATATAGATATAGATATATATATCTTTTGGTTTTGGATTGTCGGTCGAATAAACAATTCGAAAACATGTTATAGATTATTTATTGAAAAAACAGCAGGTAGCTAAAGGAAAAATGAGACTAATTGTTTGTTGCAGCTAATTTGACCCTGTCTGTGGTTTGATCCTTAGGTACAAGCTCGGCTTCTGTAGGTTCTGCACAGTCAAGTACACACCCAGCACCAGTGAACTGGAAAACATGTTTGTTCACCTCACTAATGTGGCCATCCAAAAACATGGGGTAAGTCTGTATCTTGTCTTGTATGGCTAGAAGGTACTACTAATAGATCAATTTGTTTTAAAGGGGTATTCCGCCAATACAGTATTCATAAAGTCTCATGAAGTAGCAGTGACTGCAATATTCAAACTTCCTAACTCCTCCTGCACCCTATATTTCCCACCCACAAATTAATAGTTATTGGACCCTCCCTATATGGTAAATACCCTCCATGCCTCAAAGTTGTACCATAGGCTTTCTGTCAAAAAATGTTGTTCTGAAAAACTTCTGAGCCTGTGAAAAAGGCTCAGAACTACTCCTCATGATGAGTTCACTGATGTTCGTGTGTGTGAAATCTGGGGATTGCCTGTTTAAATTGAAGCAGTAACTTGCTTTAATATATTTTTTAAGTGTTATTGACTACATTTATAGTTTTTTAAGTTGATGCTGACTAGATCTAAATACACCGACTGATAGATTACAGAAAATAATATTTCTCACAAAGCTGAACTCCATGCGGGGGAAAAAACAAATTTCAATATCTAGTTAGATTGTGTACCTTTAACACAGGATGACTACAACCACGTCCATGGAGGCAAGTGGACGGTCAGTAACCTCCGTTTGTACCTAGAGAGCACCAGAGGGAAGGAGGTGACCAGCCGACTGTTTGACCAGATCCACTGGATCGTGGTGCAGTCACTGAAGGCCGTGGCTGTAAGTGGAGTCTTTTTATTTCGAAAATTGAATATGTGACCAATACACCTACATGCTTATTGACATCACAGAATTACAAGATTTTTTTAGGAAGTTTGACCACATGCTTAGACTGGGTAAACCCCGCCCACTCTGCTGACGATTTGATTTTGCGCTGCAGCTCGGTCTGGAAACCTGCACGTTTAATTCTCCTGCTTCAGTTTACAATTTTGCGGGAACCAATCACAAACTGGCTTATCCACCTGGCGTGCTATTGGCGGGTTTAACACGATGACGATAGAGAAGCAACCAAGCAGCTTCTTGTTTACATTCAACATAGCGGCCACCGAACACAGCAACCCATTGATGCCACTTTCGCCTCCACATCACCCAGATTGTTGATCTGATTGGTTGAAGGACTATCCAATTGCATACAGAGTTATTTGAACTATGCCTGTTGGTCACGCCTTTTGTACAGAGAAAATACAGAGCAGACTCCCCAGACCAATGCTCAATCTCAAATCTATGGACCTTGCCTTGGTCTGGTAAATGTAAATGTGCTGTATTTATATTGCGCTTTTACATCTACAGGAAACATTCACCATTCAGACACATTCATATACTGTGGCCGGGGCTGCCGTACAAGCTCATCAGATAAACATTCATACTCCGATGCGCAGCACCGGGGGCAACTTGGGGTTCAGTGTCTTGCCCAAGGACACTTCGACAATGACTGCAGGGGCAGGGATTGAACCACCAACCTTCCGACTGGCAGGCAACCGCTCTACCACTGAGCCACAGCCGTAATTGCCAGGCTACCACATGCTAGCACTTATAATAAACTCAGTGCCTGTTGGAAACACTAGACATCTTTAGGAGTGATATTTAACTGTGTCATGTGGAACATGTTGCAATAGCACCTCCACACTATATTGATAGTTATACTGACGTAGCTACAGGGAAGTCTTTGTCCTAACTTGACTAAATATCAAAAGAGTTTGTGGCGATATCATTTGTGACAGTACAACCTTAAATGATAGATTGCTGGTAGTCACAGTTAGTAGAAATGTTACAAATGTATGAGGAAGCTCTTACTCCCTTTGATAGCTCAGTTGTTAAAGCGGAGGACTGTAGTGGCATTTCCAGTGATCCTTAGGTTGTTGGTTCAAATCCGGCTCAAAGGAATGAGTTTTAATTGTGTTATGGAATATGTTGTCTAAAAGTAGCATTGCAACATCTATTTTTGAAGCACTGTCTACTGTCAAGGCTACAACTTTGTGTTCTATCCTGTTCTCTGAGTCCACCACAAGCTGTTTTGGTTTTGCAGATGTTGACCTCCAGGTGATTGTCGTTGCACCATGCGCCGCAGCTCTCTCCTCTTTAAAAAATAAAAATATCATAATCTCTGACGATGTATGTCAACTCCTCTTCCTAATTCCTTCTCTGTTTTTTTCTCTCTTACAGCCTGTGATGAACAATGACAAGCATTGTTTTGAGTGTTACGGGTATGACATCATTATTGATGACAAGCTCAAGCCATGGCTTATTGAGGTAAGTAGTTTAACGAGTGTTTTTACCTGCATAGACAGCTACAAATCACATGAAAGATCTGGGTTTTTTTGCCTTTTTGGTAAATAAATGCAAAAGGATTTCTTTTTTGCCAAACCCAAAGATTAGCATGACATGACTCCACAGTGTTATTGTGTTACCATTGTGTTGTGTTTTTTTTTTACATTCTATACTGTGCTTGTCATGTGGCATAGTTTATTGCACTCATTTTGACAGCTGTAGTTGCTGGGTTTCCATGCTGGGTCTATTTCAGACACCAATCTGATCTATTTTTGGTGACAAAATTGGTTGTAGGACATAGAGGGTCCTCAGTGAGGGAATGAAAAAACATGTGCCACAAACCTAGTCAAGAAAGTGTTCCTTTGTTCATTATTCTATACTTAGCTAAACTCCTTTCTCTACTTAAGTGTGTGTTGATATCAAGGTTGCTGCTTCATCTCCCTCTTGGCACTTACTCTTTGAATGTATGTTTATGAGCACAGCTGTTAAAGCACCTTAGCAGAATTTTCTGCCTGATGATAGCTTCTTTATGGGGATGGGAAGAATTTGAAATGAAACAATGTGCTCATGCCTGTTTGGATCCAACCTTCTCTTCAAATATAAACGTCACTTTCTTTTGATCTTTGTCATTCTCAGGTCAATGCCTCTCCCTCGCTGACCTCCAGCACAGCCAACGACCGCATCCTGAAGTACAACCTCATCAACGACACCCTCAATATTGTAACGCCCAATGGGGACATCCCAGACTGCCGCTGGAATCGCAGCCCGCCTCGTGAAGCCCTGGGCAACTATCAAGTCCTGTGAGAGACATTAAAATCTACCTTTTCACATTCAGATTAACTCAGCAACCTCCAAGTAATGTCACACAGCTGCTAAATGCACCAGTCAAAAGATAGCTCTCTTGGTAGAGCGGTGGACTGTAGAGGTTATGCCAGCCGATCTTATGTCGCTGGTTCAACTCTGGCTTACAAGAACTACTTTTCACTGTGTTTTATGGAACAAAATCCATTACATCTTACAATCTTTATTAATATTAATATTACCAAAGTCAATTTTCACTTGCAAAGAATTTGCCTTTGTGTATTTGGACATTAAAAAGGGAGTAAAAAACAAGACAATGTACTGCTACAGTTAAAAACATAAATGCAGAATAGATGTATTGCACTAACAAGTGTGTAAAAAAGACACTACAACAAAAATAACAAATACTGTATGTACAATATAAGATAAAATAAAGGGAAAGAAGTAGGACTGTACAGTTTAGTGCCTTGTCGGGTTAGTGACTATGGGTGGGACTGTCAGTGAGGTTCCCGGGGCTTGTTAATGAGGCCCACTGCAATCAAGAGAATCTGTTCTTGTGGCGTAAGGTTTTGGATCCTTGTAGACCGCAGCTTTCTGCCAGAGGCGGGTGTTTCAAAAGCTTTTTGCCCCATTCTAAACAAAATAATGAGGGTAGGGTATGTTTTACCGCCTTGTTTACATATTGAATCTATGTAAAAGCAACCAGAGGGTGGAAATTACTATGTTACCCCTCTTTCTTTGCCTCAGCTGGCTCTTACTCCCTTCTCCACACTACAACACCACAGTTCAAAGTAGGGCCTTACACGCATTGTGTGTCAATGATCTCATCTCCCTTCGATAGCTCAGTTGGTAGAGCGGAGGACTGTAGTGGATGTAACAGGTATCCTTAGGTCGCTTCAAATCCGGCTCGAAGGAGATCTTTTTAATCACACTGATTGATGTGTGATATCTCTGTGTTCACATGCAAACATTCTAGGGTTTGCAGTATTAGTATTTAGCACAAATATTCCTGAACTATTACAGTACTTCATTATACACTCTGCACTCTCCTAAACATCCTATGCTAGCTTTCTGTTGCTTTCTATGCTAAAACAGTTGTTAACCTTAGTGAACTGTATGATAGAGACCTTAAACAATTTTTTTGCCACAAAAATTAATTGTTATTTTATTTTGTTTTTAATATGTTTAGACAAACTTTTTATTTGTTTTTTTTCAGGTATCCTTATCCACTTATCCTTGGTCTCTATCATTATCATTATTCTTTCCCCACATATTTTTTTACATTATCTTTAGCAGAACCAGCCTCTTATCAAGGCAAATTTGGATAATGTTTTACACATGTTGTAGCTGTGTAGATAATATATAAACTTTGCTTGTGACTGCTGCAACATGAATATTAAGAGCGTATAGACATGCTAGCTGTTTTGTGAGGCAACATGCTTAAAAGATCACTCTTCCAAGCCAGATTTGAACCAGTGACCTAAGAATACCTGGCATTTCCACTACAGTTCTCCACTCTACAAACTGAGCTATCAAAGGTATTTAACAAGGTAGCGCCAACAGACAGGTTACACGTCTGAATTGCGTTCACATAGCTTTGACTGTGTAAACAAGGCGCTAAAGCACACACTTTTTAAAATGGGGCAAATATTTTCATATAACTCGTTTGATTTTGTAGGTAGAGTACCGAGTTCAGAATGACGATCATGTGGACTTCCACCTTATTGTCACAAAAAGACATACTGTATGCCTGTTGTTCATCCGCTGCAGTACAGCTATGGTAACATGACAAATACTGTCAAACCATGAAGTTTTATCCTCTCAAACCTGCAGCTAAATGAGCACAGTATCTGTATTAATCACTGACTTTGTTAATTATTCAGTGAAAATGTCACACAC
>NC_045755.1:14733393-14735159 GCF_008692095.1 Etheostoma spectabile | reverse complement strand
GAACCAGCGACCTAAGGATGCCTGGTATTTCCACTACAGTCCTCCGCTCTACCAACTGAGCTATCGAAGGGGTGTACAAACTTCACAACAAAGAGGCTATATATCTCTGAACTGTGTTTACATAGACTTAGCTGTGTAAACAAGGTGCTAAAGCACACACTGCCCTCGCTATTGTGTGAGAATGGGTGCACCTATTGTCAGACAACCTTTTTCCCAACTCGTTTGATTTTCTAGATCAGAATGACGATCATGTGAATCATGTGCCTGGTATTTCCATTACAGTCCTCCACTCTACCAACTGAGCTATCAAAGGAATGTTGTCAGGAAGTACCAGAGAGGTGAAGAATTATGTTTAAACACTACGTCTGTCTCTGATTCCCTCTGCGTGTCACCAGGTACGACGAGGAGCAGACGCAGAGCGAGAATGCAGAGCGAGACCTGCGGAGCCGCTCGAGTCAGTCCATGGGGTCGAGAGGCACCAAGGGGAGTGCAGGAGTTCGCCCCGCTGCCGCCACCTGGAAGTGAGGTGATGTTGCTGACTCTTAATGGCTTCTTGTACAATATTACAAGGTCCAACGGGGGATAAAAAAAAAGAACCAGACTTTTTTTTTTATCCCAGCTATTCGCCGCAGGACTGGTCCCTGTCTCCACATGTCACTGACTGAGTTCACAGGGGGCGACAACCCTAGTGATGAAGGGGAGGAAAATCAACATTGTGGTCATATTTGGACAGTATAAAGGTTGCCAGTGGCCGCTGTTTGTGTGAAGGCGTAACTACAAATGCAGACATTATGTTGGTGGGACCGATGTCTCAACAGCAGCAACAACAACAGCCCAAGCTCCCTATGAAGATAAGTGAAAACTTCCCCAAAAAAGTAATGACAGAAAGAAAAAAGTGAACGAAACTCGGAGAGGAAATTCCAAAAGAAGAGCGCTCCCCTTGGATGGCTAGGGGTGGTAAAATGGCAACTACACAAGCTGTATGTTTTATATGAATGGGATTAAAGTTCAACGTGAGCAAGGAGGATTACAACAATCTGATCTATGCATGATTACTGAGTCCTGACACTTTAACTTCACCCACCACACAGGTGCTAAAAAGAAGGAGCTCTGTGAGATGAAGTGCTTTGGAAAAAAGAAAGAAAGAGGAACAAGAGATCTGACTAACGCAAAGGGTATACAGATATAATATACTTATAGGCAGAATTAATATGTTTAGATCCCAAAATAGAATTTAATAATGTTTTTTATATGTTTAGTATCAGTATACATATGCAGGGGGGTTTCATTAAAGATTGATTGTATTCAGTGCTAAACCCTGTTGCAACATATTACTTTATTTTTGCTTGAATATTAAAAAAACATGCATTTTGAGTTGGACTACCAATGTCATACAGTAGCTGTTGCACATCTAAAATGTTAAATAATAATAATATGTGTTGGGAATGTACAGTATGCATTCTTAGCTGTCAACTGTTTATTTCCTGCGACTACTGAAATATTCAAACACCTATGATGAATAAATAGCTACCTGTTTGATACGCTGAAGGGTATCAAAAGATGGTATTTTAGTTGTCTGCAGTATTACGTTGAAACAAATTGTCACCAGATACATGCAGCTTGAGCTTTTGGAGACATTTGAAAAGAATGTATCACTTAAGGAATGATAACGGGGATTTAAAAGAAAATAGGGCGATCAGAATGCTCACACAACAATCAAGGATAAGGTCAATGATCAAGATTATCATAATAATTACTTTAAAAAG
>NC_045755.1:14722668-14733383 GCF_008692095.1 Etheostoma spectabile | reverse complement strand
CTTCTTTTGTGAATGGATGAAAGAAAGGTGGTGAAAGGGTTCCAGAGAAAACATTTCTGCAACCAGATTGTGATTAAATTAAGCTCTTGATGCTTAAACATTTAGCCCTACTCTGATAAAGAAATCAAGTTGGTGCTATGTGAAATTAAATAGTTGATTTTTTATGTATAATAAAGAACAGGCAGAACATTTTTCATTGATTATGCAATGTAATGAATTTTGATTCTTTCTTTCTTCTTGTCACTTCTCTGTGGTAAGGGGCCCTATAGCCTTTGATGAATGTAATCTGTCTGGAGTTTAGATTAATCAGAAGCTAATCCTTCCTCAAAAGCCCCCCAAAAAGCCTTATGTTCTTGCTGTTACATGCACCCCACCCCTCTTGTTTCCTCCTGTAGCCGGTTACTACACGCAGAATAGCATCTTGTCAAGGTGTGTAAGCCATAGACGTGTTGGTGTGTGATCTCTGACCAAACTTCCCCTAGCCATCTGCAGAGCAGGAAGACATACATGTCCTCATGTGCTAGAGACCAAATCTACTGAGAGATTAATCAAACTCTGAGGTGTGTCCAGCCGTCAAATAAGGAACTGGGCCGACATGAGGCTAGGTTCCCACTGCAGTCTTTTTTCTTTCTTTTTTTTTTGCATAAACTGTGCAGCTTAAGTTGTGTACATGAAACCTAGCTTTTTTGTTTTTAACATTGCAGTAATGAGATCTATCTGTATAAGAAATGTAGTGTTACTTTTTAGTATGTGTCTAACTTTCAATAAAATATCTATATTGGTGCTGCCCTGACAATACATCAAGTTCATTTTAGAGTGGGAAAATATGTTTGTGTAAAGCAGGTGAGCTGGTCCTTTAAAATTTTAGAGAAATGTGTTAGTAGTTATAATCCATTCAGATTACAGAATTACAGCATTAGTTTATGGCTTCTGTATTAGTAAAGAAAGACTATATTTACAGTAAACAGCATAAATTAAATTAAAGGGGGTTATTGACGTGAAACATTAGACAGTTTTAACTATTTCAGAAAAGGCGCCTAAATCTGAATTTGCGTTTACATACTGTCATTATGATTTGCTTGATATGTTCTTACAACACCACTTTAGTTTGTGGCTAAACATGTTGCTTGATAACTTTATTGTTTAACTTCTGGATGACCTGTGGCACACATAACCTCTGAATTTATCAACTCCATTGCCATGGATTGGTTTATTTAAAACTTTAATTAAAACTGGATTACCAAGCAGGCAACTACCCCAGACCCCCAGTCGGCCCACTAGCACAACATCACCTAGAAGGTAGGCCTTACTGTTATGGAGTTTAAGAGAAATCAAATTAATCCTTATTTTACTGATGCCCCCTAAACGCCTGTCTAGGGCCCCAAACATCATAGTGGCAACCAGTGCCAATAGGGTGCCTCAGAACAAAGTGAGAAAAACTTTAAAAAAAATATGACATCAGACAGCTAGGCCTCTCCATAGTTGAATGAATCTAACCTTTCTTAAATATTTCAATTACCATGTCTCGATTAAACTGTTAGTTGTCTACCAAGGTGTTGTTATAGTCTGACATCATGGTTATTCTCCCTCTCTGTCTCTCTGAAATGACCTGTGATTGGCCAAAGCAGAGACCGTTTAGAAGTTATAGAAAATCTTTGGCCAAAGCCAGATGGCTAGATTTTTCTGAAGCCTGAATAGAGAGGCAAGAGGAAGTGCAGAAGTCTAGTTTTCTCTCAGACCACTTGAATTACAATATGCTAAAAGATTATTATCTATGTTTGACCCATAGACTCAATATTAACAGTCTATTGTTTGACCCAATGATGCCGAAAATAAAGTCTGTACTGTAGCTTTAAATAATGTAGCCATTTTATATTATTTGATTATTATTACTAATGCATTACTTTGTAATTTCATTTATAAAGTGATCATATGTAAAAACTCAATTTGCAAAACTATATTTGTTAAAAAAAGTGGAGTAAAGTAAAAAAAAATCCTCTGAAATGTAGTGGAATAGAGACAACGTAATAAGGAATGGAAATACTCAAGTAACGTTAAGGCCAAACTACCTAAGATTGCACAGTAACATTACATATACCTATATATTTTCCACCCCTCGGTGTTGGTCTTATTTTGAAAATATTAACCGGATGTTCAGTGCCCTTCTGTGACTAACTGACGGGTGTCTATGGTTGTGTCAGATAGTCGATCGATGGTGCCGCTGCTGAGCAAAAAAACGGGTGAAAAGATTTGTAAATTGACACCACCAAAATAATTAACTCTTCAATTAAAACTAAACCGTCAAGAGGAATAAACCAGTGCCAGGTAAGCTTAAGCTAAGACATTTACGTTGAATCTTTAAACTTTTTACTATAGGGGCTGTGGCTAATTCGCTAACTGTTAACATTTGTGCTAAGGAGCTAACGTTAAAGTTAGTTAACGTTACTTCCCGATGGGAGGAGGTTGATAGCTGTTCATAAAAACTTTAAATGATTTAATTTAGTAAAAGCTACAATATCGGTAGTACTTTAGCGATCTTAGGTGTGCGATAAAGTATAAAATAAAAGTTTAACGTTAACTAGCTAGTTTACCATTGACTGTCTCACGGTTGCGGTAACGTTAAGTTGAGTATTTCAGGGTAACTGTTATCGAAAGTCCAAAGACTTATGAAGCGAACGTTAGCACTGTTCGGTCGTAACGCTTGTGTTAGCAGCTAGCTAGTTTACAAATGTCACTGTTTGTCGGACTTCTGGTTTTCATGAACCAGGTTAATTCGTGTAACGTCAGTTGTTTGAAGATGTTTTACCACTGGTTTGTAGTTTTCGCAGGGAGAGTCTAGTGTTTCACTGCCTCGAGTGGTGAAGGGCGGGGCAGGTTTCGTCAGTAAAGATAACCCCCTGTTCCATGTCATATCATCCGGCATGCTGAACTTACAACATTACATAATTTTGTCATTTTCTTTGGAGAGAGATGGCTTAGCTAGTTGCTGCAGGCTGCCTGTTTCCCATGTTTCGTGTGCAGTCCAGGCAGTGTTTTAAATTGCACAGTATGCTCTACGTGGAAGTCCATTACAGCCAATGGGATGAAAATAGAATCCTCTAAGTCACTATAATGAAATAATGAGTAAGTATCTCACAATATTCAATTAATATCTTTTTGAAAAATCTATTCATATACTAAGTTGAGATACAAGGCTACGTCATTGTTTTGACATACTAAGCTCTTATTTTGAGATACAAACGTAATCTTTTAAGATACCAAGTCATTATTTTGAGATGCTAGGTAATTTTTTCGAACTTAAAGGATCTCTTTTTCCTCAGATTGCCAAAAATGGGCTACCATAAGCTCCCAATTTATGTCCTCAATCCTGTACTGCACAAAGTTTTGTAAGGTGTTGGTGGCTGTAATATTAAAATTTACAACCATGTGAAGCAGGAAGCTTACAATCTATTTCTGAGCATGACAAACAAGACATACTCATGATATTGCCGTGAATCAGTGGAAGTTATCAGTCTTAACAGTCATGCAGCTGAGCATTTAGACGTGCCTAGTGACAGGTATTGGTTGGTATCTGTGTTTGTTGGGTGTGTAGTGTTACCAGAGTAAAGCAGTAGTGAAAGTTCTGTGGTTCCTTTTTTTTTTTTTTTTTCCTGGGGGGCCATGTGAACTAGTGGCTCCGTCACAGAACTGAGCTAAACTTAGAATGGGTATTTCAATTTAGGCTGAAGGCACTGCTCTCCATTTAGAGGGACCTTTTGTTGGTGAGTTCTCCAAGAGCACACAGGAAGCAGTTAAAGGGATATGAGCTATTGTCTAGCTTAATCAAATAATGTAATCAAGTAGCCTGTCAGTATGAGTGAACATCTACTACTCCCACCAAAGCAAGAATCCAAGAAAGCAGAAAGACTGTTTTTTTACACTAAGTTAATCACAGATCTGAACACCAAACTTCCTAAAGGTGACAATAAAGATTAGTCAATCAACATATTGTTAAATTGCAAATATTTTTAAGCAAAAATGGCAAATAATCACTGGTTTCCACTCTCAATTTGAAGATATATATCAGTGATACACTGAGTAAGTATAGGTTTTGGACTGTTGGTCAGACAAAACAAGCAATATGAAAAGTCAACTTGAGCTTTTGGAAATTGTAATTGGCTTAGTTTTCTCTATTTTGTGAGTTTATATAGACCTAATATTGTTAATTCTCAGTGTGACTCATTTTTCATGCAATACTTTATACCATTTGTTAAATGAATATCTTGGGTTTGGGGAATGTTGGTCATTTGTAAATGTCACCTTGTGCTTCATGAAATAATAATGGCCATTTTTCTGGCATTTAATAGGCTGAACAATTAATTGAGAAAATAATCAGCAAATGAATTGATGATGATAAAAATAGCTGTAAGTTGCATTCTTTATTCACAGGCCATCTTTAATGCAGTAAAGTACCTCAGAAATTTGGTTCTTCTGTGATTTCTGTCTTTGTGAGGTAATTGCTGATGTGCAAACTTGCAGTATAGAAAACACCATAAAAGCAAAGGACTTTTGTTCATGGCACTTTCATGAGGTCTGCAGTTTTGAATGCATCACATGAGACTGCCTTCAGGACAGGGGCTTCCACAGGAAAAGGTGCAGAATTAGGTTGTCGGTGACGTCAGGATCCCCCCCCCCCCCTTTTCCCGGTCATGTCATACTGAATTTCCCTCCACTATGTTCCTCTGTGCTGTTGGCGTGTCCACTGGAAAATGCCTGAAAGTGTGGAACAAAAACCATTGTTTCTCCCTGACCATGGAGCAAGGGTTTTTTGAGCAGGCGAACTGGTCAGTTATGTAGAGGCTACAGTTGACCTGGTGTTGATGGACCAATGGTTTCATTGTCTGGTGTTTTGGATCTCCTAAACCACAGCATGAAGTTTTGTCAGTGATCTCTCTGGATTGGTGGGAGTGAGTAATGGAGAGTCTCCGCATTTAAAAGGCCATACTCCTGTGAGATCAGCAGTCCCCTGCAGCTGTTGAGCTCACATGAGGAAGCAGGGCAGAGGTGAATGACTGACAGGGAAAGAAAATCAAGGCCATGACCTGCCATTGCCATGGAAACTTTTGACCTTCAAGCTTGTTGGCAACAACAGTCAAAAGAAGCAAAGGAATGATTATATTTTTCTCTCAAAGCCCAGTTGGGATTTAGCAACGTCCTGCTGTGAAACTGCAATATTGAAGGGAAAGATCAGCTCAGCTGCTCTCCCTGCTTGCAAGATATTGCAGGCGTTTTATGCAACATAGGAAGGAAATGGAAACTAACAAAAAATCACCCCTGCTTTGATAACCAATTTTCATGTGATTAAGACATTAAAGGCATCGGAAATGTAAAACGCAGCCCACGCTGGAGTATTTTCTTAAGCTTGCTTGTTATGTAGCAAAGCGCCTAATCACACTCCATCCACATGATTAGCATGTGTACTGATGATTTTAGTGAGTTGAACGTTACTGTGTCTTTTTTTTTTTTTCTCTATCAATTAATGGTCAGGATTATTTTCTGGATTAATTGTTTGGTCAATAAAATGTCAAAGTACTGAAGAATGCCCGATACAGTTCCTAAAGCAAAGAGCTTAAGAAAACTTGAGAGCTGAAATGATTAATTGATGGTTTGGACAGAACAAGACCTTTTTAAGACATCAACAAATGTTTTTTCTGTATTTGCTGATTTTACATTTTATAGACCAAATAAAGAATAGAGAGTATTATCTGCAGATTAATCAATACTGAAAATACTCCTTAGTTGCAGCCTTCTACTACTGTTACATAAGACAAAGAAAGGGAGCAAATTCTCACATTTAAAAAAACGGAACAAGGAAATGTATTTTTGCTTGAAAAATGGCTTGTATGACTGACTGACTATGAAAATAGTTCCCAATTATTTGTCTGTTGCTTGATTAATTGACTAATTTTGTTTTTTGTAATGTCCAGCAAACAAATATTGTCTCTCCTAAACCAAAACAGCTGGAAAGAATTTAGATATCAGTTCCTATATTTAAAACCCTGGCAAAGTCAGTAATGCATTCTCATTTATTCAGACACAATGTAACAGTGCTGCTGCTTACTTACACTGACAATCATGCAGACAAGCCTTGGAGGTGCCAATACTTAACAGGAAACTGAATTCTAGGTACCTAGAGCTACAGTTGAAAATTAGCAGACCAGCGGCCAGTCAAATCTTTAAAAAATCTTAAATATAACACACAGTGTAGATCCACTTACTGTACACACATTTCCCCTCTACAGCAGTTACTGATTAGTTGGCCAGCCAGATTGAGGCAGAACAAAATAATGAGATTGTGTGACATTCATCTGCCCATGTCCTTGCTGCTATATTCTGTTGATAAGAGTTTGTCTGAAGTAACCTGCTTCAATCACTACAGTTTAAATATCACAACCTCTCACATCTTTATGGGTGACATGTGCTTTCAAAAAGGGAATTATGAAGTCTGTGCAGTGTGTGACAAACTTCCACTCAGGTTAGTTTCCTGACACTCTGATTATATTTTTACCCACTAACAAGAACACTCACAGCTTCAGGGCCGGTATGCATGTGCCTGTTGTGTATGCTCTTATTTCTGTCTGTGCATCCTGTTGTTTCCGGCTCCTCATTCATGACTGTCTCTGTGTGACAACCCACAGAGCACTCTGAAAATAAACACAGGGTGAATATGTCTGCTGGGTTTTTTGTGGGACAGATTATGCTCTTGTACGCAAGGGCCTGTTTTCCCCCAGCATCTTTTCAACATTTTGAATATTTGCTTGCATCGTCTTCATCTATCTCCAATTCCCCCTAGACGCTGGTTGTGAAGGGGGGAATTAGCATTTCATGTCCATTTCCAACAGCATATTACTGTAAGCTTTCATGTGCTTTTAATAACACACATGGGCATCTCTGCCTTTGCTTTCTCACTTTCTGCCTCTCCTCTGCCTTTTCGATTGCAGCTGGTCCCATGCAGCCACCGCTCTGAATCATTCACAAATTGACAAAACACCAATGTTTGAATACAAATTTGTAAAATTGTTTAGATGAGTGTGGGCAGCGTGGGAAGTTGCTTAACATGCCAAGGTTCACTTTAGGCATGGTAGCATTGAGGAATGCATTTGTTCACTTCTATCTCAAGGCTGTCCTGAAACCAAATTCCAGCATGCTGAGTGCATTTACTTATCATACTTTAGTGGATATCTCTGTTATGTTTGATTACGTAATCACTAAGCCTGTAATCTAAGAACTCGTGTTCAAGTTTCTGCTACCATGATGAAATCATGCAATTGTAGCAAGAAAGCTGTGTTGTGTGTTTTATTTGTCTCTTCAAAATTAGAGACTGTAAGTTTTCCGTTTTACATCCTTAACAAATTGTCCTTTTTCCCATGTGCTTTTGGACGAGCATACCAGCACACAGAGTTGGATTTCCCAGTGTTCTCCAGTAGTGTGGCAGATTAAATGGACTTCAGACCTGGCCTTATTCCACAGCATTGTTTACAGTTGTGGATCAAGCTGCGTTCAGTTGTTTAACACAGTCCCCATGGCCTACAGAGCCAAGGGTGTGCAGATGGTTGTTCCTGTTTGCTTTTGATTGCATTAGGCCAGGGAAATGGCTTTTGTGACAAAGGAATTCCCAATACATTGTTTTGCCTTAGGACATTTAGGCAATTAAAGGTAATTTGGTGTATTTTAAGTCAGTTGATTAGAAAACCATATCTAAATGTAATACTACAAAACATATGCCTTGATGAAAATCTGAGTGATACTGTATGGGATAATTTTATGAGGCTAGAAAGCATGGGTTTTCATGATATAGTTTCAATGTTCAATGTATTCATTGCTACATGTGCACAAAAAGGAACACCGATACTAAAGTACCTCTTTGTGGTGGTCCTGCTTTCAGTGGAAATTTGTACTGTGAAGCGTTTGATGTCAGAGGACTTGTTGCCATGTTTAGAGTGGATATTTGTGGTTCGTTCCATGTGTCCCTCTCTTGTGCTGCAGCAGTGATTTGGTGAATGAAGAATATGGACAGCTGATAGAGAAATGCAACTGTGACAAGAGGATAAGTATGGGCCGGACAGTGTGTGAATAATTATTTAATTTTTTTTAATGCTGAGAAAAAGCCTTCCATGGTCTAGACACACGTGTTGACCTCTTAGACTGTGATGGATATCTGACACTCCACACATCACAATATTAAAATTAAAATGCTTGTGAGGGTATTAAGCAACAGAAAGCTCTGAGCGTTGATGAGGTGTGTGGGTGTGTGGGTGCCCGGACTTATTGGATTCAAGATTCTTTCAAATCTGAAAGAATACATTCAAGTAGAGCTGGTAGATGTATCAATATATTTTAACGATGACAATAATACTTTCTTATATTATAGACCTTGACATTGTCAGGGTTGCAACTAACAATCTGCCAGTTATATTCTTGATTAATCATTTGAAATTCTCTGTACATTTTCTGTATACAAGACAAAAAATGTCCAGCAACATCTTTAAAATTTTGTGTTTTGTCCACCACCAGCCCAAAACAAATATTCAGTTAATTGTCATATTGCAAAGAAAAGCACCACCCCCTCACATTTGAAGAGCTGGAGCCACTGAAATGTTTTGCATTTTTGCATGAAAATGCCTGAACCAATTATCAAAGTAGCTGCAAATCAATTTTTTGAGTAACGCACTAATTGTTTCAGCTCTAATTATGTAATAATAGAAATAGCCTAGTAGAACAGTATTGTCAGAATGCTACACATGTGGGATGTAGGCAAGGCAAGGCAGCTTTATTTGTAGAGCACATTTCAGCAACAGGGCAATTCAAAGTGCTTTACATAAAATCAGTTAAACTGATAAAACACAAGTACAAACAGTTAAAAATCATAAGCATTAAAAACCGATAAGACACATGAATAGACAGTTAAAAACAAAATAGAAAACATTAGGACACATAAAACACAAGAATAAAAGTTACAGTGCAGCATTAGAAATTTAAAGAAATGAGCAGTCATGTAGCTTAATGTTTGTTTGTTTTTCTGGTCTTCAAACAGCAATAAACACAGTTAAGTGATCAAATGTTATGAACTAACTTTTCTGTTTCCTACTTTGCTGTCACATCCACTTCATAATGATTTCTTTCTCTAGATTTTGTTTGTGTGTTTGTGTGTGTCTGTGTGTGGTTGTTTGACTGACCGGTTTGTAAACTACAAACACAGTTAAAGGGAGGATTGTTCGCCAGCTAGCAGACCACAATACGACCCTCTGTCCAAGTCCTGCACCGGAGGGCATGGGCCACTGACCATTGGCCAACACACATGCACACAGACTCTAAGCACCAGCCATCGTCCTCTCGCTGTCTCGCTCAACTGAAAGAGGCCCCGCGTTCACTCTCGGCACTAAAATGCATCTTGTGTGATACGATCACAAGTGGACAGCTCCAGATCAGAGATGAGTGTTATGGTAGATAATGTTGATGTTGGAATCTGACTAGTCTAAAAAGGCATAGAGAAAGAGAGACGGAGACTTTTGTGTCGCCACTTGTATCTCTTTTCATTATTTATTATATATTAGGTCATTTTTTTGACTGCTGATTTATAATCTTTTGTTGATACCTTTTTTTTTATATTTTTCTTGAAAACATTTTGTTTCTGTTAAAAAAAAAACAGAATATGTTATGTTATTCATCTGTAGAAACACAAAAGCCTCTCTAAAGGGTTTAATAATCTTTTTAATTGTACATTTACTAGAAAAAATCACATTTGATTTGATTTTTCTTACAGCAACTTGGTGCATGGCTGAGCTCTAGGGCCAGTGATTTATTTTCGTCATCAATTCATTTCTCAATCTATCATTTTATCAATCATTCTTGAATCAGTGAATCAACCATTTAGTTTCCTAATTGTGAAAAATAATAACGGATGTCCATCACTATTGAATTCAGTCGTTTTCCCTCCTAGCAGCGGTTGCCATTTTCTCAGAGGTGAAACTGAACGTGAGCTGGAAAGTAAAGTCCAGTCTTGAGTGGTCACTTGAGATGCATTTTAGACCAGTTCTGATGCCAGGTGTCCACTGCAGTCCGTCTCAGCTCTACATAACCACGATCTGAATATGGTAACAAGATAGTAGATCTGAACGGGGCCAGTCAGGCTGTAGAGAGAGAGAAGACGCTCCAGGCTGATGAAGAAGGAAGGAGAGGAAGAGGATGGAGGGGATGAATACAGAGATTGTGTTGTTGAGTTTGAATTGATGGCTGTGAGGAGAGAAGAGGGCTAGAGGAGAGTAACAGAGGACTGTCTGTGGCACCCATCTCGTCTGAAGGAAACGGAAGCTGCCCGCTGTGTGCTTCTTGACAGTTTCTTTTTCTCTCTCAGAATAACACACACACACACACAAAGTGTATGGTTTAGACTCTGTGCGCCGGCAGCAACCACTGGGGTTTCAGTTTGTTGTGTGTCAGGGGTTGTGAGTTTACAGAAATAGATGAAAATAACCACCTGCTGCCTAGATTAATAAACCAGATCACACACTTTAACTCCCTTTCATTTCTCTCAGTATCACTCCTCTCTGAACTATTCCTTTTCTTAGTCACATTATTCACGCTCTTATCAGTGACTGAGGTATGTTGTGACCATAGACCGTTAAAATATATATATATATATATATATATATATATACACACACACACACACACAC